>NW_025783246.1:0-30627 GCF_021130785.1 Homalodisca vitripennis | reverse complement strand
ATTATTAAAGATGGTTTTGTGTGATTTGTTTAAATGATTATTTATTAGATTGAACTGGATTAAATTCCTACTTAAATTATGAAACATATAGTAAATTCCAATGAGGTGAGCCCAAGTATTATTTGTCCTAATTATTTGTAATGAAAATTATGTACATGGTTAATGAAGAATTTGACGATGAAACTTTAAGTAATCTCGCTATTTTATTATCGTGTTTCTGACTGAAAGCCTCACAACTGCATCTATCAACGGGGGGATATTAAACTTATAAAGTGAATTTATCAATTTTGATTTGAATTACTAAAATGGACAGAAAATACCTGTTATTTCTTTAATTGTTAACTATTATAATTTTATTTAAGAGTGAAAAAAAGTGTATTATAAAAAATTTTAGAGTTTTAATATAACAATATTGTTTTTTGAACTGATAAAAACCATATTACATATATATCTGCCTTGTGTTTACAGGGACCTTTGGTTATTGTACTTTTACAGTAAATACTAAGTAATTTCGTAATTGTAACCGTAATGAAGATATTGATATTAATAAGTGCATATGTTCACAACCAGCAACTGGCAAAAATAATGAAATATAATATATTCTTAGTCGAAGGGACATAAAACAAGAAGACACACGTAGTGTAGCAGAATATTTTACTAAGTATTAATTACGTCATTTTGAACTAAAAAACTTAATGGAAACCAAAATTTACCATTTATAAGATATTTTACATATTATGTTTTAGAGTGCTAGGTATTGTAACCGAACAGTTACCACTGCCAAGAGAGGAGCTTTTCCAGGAGACAAAAACACGTATATTCAATTGACACTGTACCGATAAGTTGCTGAAACCAGGTTTTCCACGCTGTAATTTAACCATTTATCATCTACTTTTGGAAATTTGTTACATTTAGTTTCCAAAGAAATACCAAGATAAAAATCTACTTAAATAAGGATTATTTAGCTCGTCTATCGATCTCCTATTAACCAAATATTATGTAACATGTAGGTTTCCCTAGTGTAATATGCTGTTAAAAAGATGATGTTGGAAAGATAAATGATTTAAACTTTTTTGTGTCATAAAACTTTTTAAAACGATTCTAGTAAATAAATAAAAAAGAAAATTTGCACACGCCTGGTTTTCGTGTAGACAGAAATCTCCTTTATTTTCCTGAAGGTAATGTGTGCAGCCAGGGGTAAACAATATACGGGAATATAAGGTGGAAATGAAAAGTTGATGAAATGTGTAACCGGGGAATGAATTCAATTATGGGAGTAACTGTGGTCATAATATAAATATCTCATGTGGGTCAGGAAATAAATATCTCTAGGAAACTGAGATTAGAAAACTTGGGACTGCCCACATACAGTACGGAAGTTCTTGGTTATTAACTCTTGGTTTTACACTCTCGGTGTATATTTTTGAGTTATTATCCAAATTTGTAACTAAAACACAGCACGTTTTTTAATAATATTTGTAGTAAAAGTAAATTTTCCTATTTCTACATAACTGGGTGACTATTAACTAACTAATAAGGTAATTAACTCTAAAAGAAACATTTTTATTCCTCACAGAACCTAAGGAATGGCGATTTGTAAGCCACTTATGACACCTTGCATGATATTCTATATCTAATAAGAAGTTAATTGATGACTAGGGGACACCCTATCCTCTTCGTAATGTATTTGACAGGCTCATATGTGGTATATAAGTGTCAGAAAAAATGGTATTAAAGTTCAAGATTTTCATTTAAATAAAATATTTTTGCCGAAGTCAGAAAATGTAAACATAGGCTACTAGTTTTTGTTAAAATAAATAATTAAATTCTTAAATTCATCAACACTATTCCCACAAAATTAATTTAATTGACTACATTTAAATGATATTGGTTTTCTATATTTCCCAATAATACATGTATCTGAGAAGAAATCCATGTATATACAGTTTTATTCTAATGTACAACACGTTTTAAATGGCAATAGTCTACTTTAATTTTAAAAACCATTTAACAGAAATATACAACTTTACTTTTGCCAACAATAGCTTGCTTGCTTTAAAATTCATAAAACAAAATATGTTAAACTTGCTGATTAGTATATTTTTATCTAACAGTGTTAACAATTATAATTAATCAACCTAATATAAAAGCAAATCAAATAATTTGAAACGATCGACCAAAAACGGAGCTAAGCAGAATACTTAAAAATAAAAACTATTGTTAATATATGTTTTTGGTATTATAGTGCCCAGTTTCAAAATGTTATTTGTTTTTTTTGATATATTTTATTTCTTTTATAAACTTAAAACTGAGTGGAAAATTTATTTCAGGATATATGCCAATGCGAGAATATTTATAAGTTATTTATATGCCTCAATATGAATATATTCCCGAATATAACAATACATGTGTGTGTGTGTGTGTGTGTGTGTGTGTGTGTGCGCGTGTGTGCGTGTGTGTGGGCGCGCTTCTCTATCAGTAACGAACAATGTAACGATACTGATGCCAAATTTAGCAAATTACTATCAACCATCCATGCTAAAGTGTTTGGTCAAATCAACTGGCGCCCCAATCACAGTCTGCTCTGCTTATTACATAATGCATGGATACAAATGTATAGCGAACACAGTTATATGTAACGAACAATTTTTCCCACAGCGATGATGGATGAAAACTCTCAATATTGCCATGGAAACTGGAGTTAAGTCACAAGTTCTCGTTGCATAGTTTCTGGTATTGTTTGCCATAACTAATCAATATCCAATAGAGAGCAGAGGGTATAGTATTTGATTCAATTTATGAACACTAAAGATCTATTTATATTGTGCTACAAATTAGGATTAATCATAAAGCTTAGATTCAATTAGGACCACAGTTTCCAGCTTCAAGTACAGCAAAGTCATTCAGCTGTGGTCGAATCGTGACATACTTTGTCATAATAAACAACTATGCAGACATTCTGACGGTATTCAGGTGAATACCTCCTTCGCATCTGTCCAGCAATTTTGAACTTGAGCTTATGGAATATAATTACTCTAAGACATTAAACAATTATGATAGGCAGGTAGAGTACGAATTTTAATTTTTCTCCAAAAACTATGTTGCCTCTTCAGTGACAAAACCCACGTCTGGGCATAGCAGCTAATGTTTGTAATAATTCTTAAGCATTTTATATTAAGTCCAATATTGTCCATTAGCCCTTACAGTTAACCGTAAAGAAATGTCAAACCGTATTGTATTTCTTCTAAGGTTCCTTAAAAATGAGTAATTTTCAATTAAATAATCTTTAATAAACTCTTAGTTTTTTATCACTCAGTAAATAATGAATCATGATTATTTTGACAACATGCAATTGTATTAGACCAGTATATCTCGTTAATTACTTTCAGAATTTATCTCAGTTTTCAATATAGGACCAGTATCTAAAAATTATCGAAATCTCAAGGTTTGTATAACTGGTAGGAAATCCATTTGTTTTAGTCTCATCAAAATTCTATTTAATTTTCGTTTTCTTTGAATCTTTTAAGTCACTGTTCATAAAACCTGGTTATGATTTCAAATAACAAAGCATTACGACAAAAACAAATTGTCACCCTTTTTATGTAATGGCAAAGAATGAATATGTATGTTAATGTTTCAATCAGAAATTATATGGATATACTTTACCTGTATATCAACAAACTGGCTTAGTATAGAACGGAAGTAAAATCTTTGCATTAGTTAGAATAAAAGGTAAAACTTGTTTATTTGTCATTGATTGCCCTTATTTTACTGAACTAACTACAGTTTTACAATAAAATATATTTCGATGTTCTACGGATAAACATAATATGCATAAGTTTACGAGAAACAAAATTTTAACGGCTTTTAATGAAACCATGAGTGCTTTAGAATTACAATATGGGGTATTAAAAATACTTCACAAATACAGTTCTTAAAGACCATTTATAGACACTTTAATCGGTCAAATATGTCAATAAATAACGGATGAGTCATGTTTACAAAAATTGCTTTATGACATAAATAAATAAATAAATATCAACGCACACACACACACACACACACACACACACACACACACACACACACACACACACACACTATTCTGATATTATAAATGTATACTATTACTGCTTTTAGAATATATATAATTTCAATAATAACATTGAATCACTAAAAAGTACTTCCTCCCCCGCGTCGGACTCAAACCCGGATCTCTCCACTTGCCGGGTGAGTGCGCTACATTTACACCACAGAACCTAACTTTTTACAATTCGATTATTTTATATTTGCCCGTTTCTGTCACATATGAATGTACATAACCAAACCAATATATGATCGGAAGACCAAATACCTGTAAAACAACTTTTATTTACGTTTATTACATTTTTTATAAATGGCCTTATTTAATATGATATTTAATTTATTATACAATTTTCTTGTATTCGAAAAATAGTAGCTTTTAGTGGATCATAAAATTAATCGATTTGAACCTAACTTAAATTAACTGATATTTAACATCTATCTTCAAAACACAAATTGTGTTGTATAGTGAACTTAAAAAAAATGAGTAAAAACAGAAATTGTTGACAACACAAAACAATATAAATTAATAATTTAAGTTTCCCAAGGATCTGAAATAAAGCTGAAACTGGTAGGAGGGGGGCGCTAGTAAGGCAACTAAATATTTCCTTATCCTATTTCCTTGAAAGCATTCTCATGTGATCCGATAAATTTGTAAATGATGTAGACGTCTACAAATCCATATTATTCTCAGGTAAACATAAAATGATCCATACAGCTCTGTCTGAACACTTCACACTTTCTTTTTATTTACTTACATCACAATATAAATGATATTATCTAAATATATGTTTCAGTTAAAACTAGAATTCAGTCAAAAAACTGGTATTGACCAGTAAAAATTGATTTTAAACCAAATAGTATGTACAAATCCAATTGTGACAATTAAAAAACCACCAAGCTAGGTAGTTAAACTTGACTAGGATTTTTCAGTTAGTATTGACTAGTCTAGACTGAAAAAAACTTGTTTTAACAAAAGTTTACGGGTCAAAACTAATTGTGACAATTCAATACCAGTTTTGGGCAAGTTCTTTAGTCAAAATAATTTTGGAATATCACAGTTTTCAACCTAGGTAAGCTGTAAAAGCTAGTTTTTACTAATAAATTTGTATCAAAATAAGTTATACCAACAAAATATAGTTGAAAACCGATTTTACTCCTTAATTTTGGTAAAAACTAAGTTTAAAATTTCCATTATTGGTTAGAACTAATTTTTACTATTACATTTTGGTCAAAAGTAAGCGTTTCAGTTCTCATAGAATCCCGAACAAATATATTTCAAATTATATTATTATTTGCCTCTGTAATAAAAGCATTCTATTTCATCATCTATTAATCAACCTTTCTGCTCCTTCTATTTTCCCTTCTTTCCTCTCTTTTTTCAATTTTCTGTTTAGGCAATTCAAGTAAAATAGTATAATTTAAAACAGTCTAATAATAGAAATCAGCGTTTTAATTTGATTTACATTACACATAAAATGTTATTACATTATCTCGTTATTAAACAAGGCACTCCACTAAATATTTTTATAATATAGTTCATTGAGCTAATTTGTACAACATAAAGATGTTTGATGGGACACTGAATTGCAAAATATTTTTTTCTTCTGCATATTAATTTTTAAAGCCACATTTAAAATTTAAATGTCCCGTCCAACTGCGTTTTTTGTAGTTCACTGTGAGATATCTCCGTTCTCTTAGCACTCACCAAGTTAGAGGAAGTTCGCAGTTACATTTACTGTCCTCGTTGATATGTCAGTATAGACAACTAAAACATCTTAACATCAGCTCTGATACTCAACCAAAATAGGTGCAGACTCAGTTCGCAGTAATGTTTTCCTGTCCTTGTTTAGTATGTCAATTTAGATACCTAAAATATGTGAACATCAATTCTGACACTCACCAAGGTAGATGTTTGTTAATATGTCAGTATATACAATTAAATTAGCTAACAACAGTTCTGATACTCAGTTAAATAGGTGCAGTTCACAGTGAAATTTTCCTGTACTTGGTAATAACTTCAGTATGGAAAAACTAATCTTAGCATCACATCTGACCCTTACTTACAATTTATGGTTGCACAAAATTTTTCCAATTTTTATGTTAACTATTTCAACGAGCTAAGTTAAGTAGGTTTAGTTAGGTTTTTGTCACCTTATTTGTATACTTTTAGATAATAATTCAGTTGTTTACCTAGGGTATTAATTTTCCGAGAATTTCTCATGACTTCTCTCACTTTTAACATCACTAAATTTTGACGTTTAACTCCCCTTTCCTAATGTCTTCACCTTATCTTCAACCTTCATTATAAATCTAATTGTCTTCATGAAGTTTACCTTAATCCTCTTAATCAGTCAAATAAAGCAGATTTTCTTTTAATTGAACTGCACTAATCATATTACATGATTATTCTACAACTGTCACAAATTAACAGGAAATGTAAGGAAGATGATTAGATAATATAACACCGAGGGGAGAAGATTTTTGAACAGATGATAGAAAATAATTAATTTATTACAAAGGTATCACAACGTAAAAACAATATTTTTAAACAAAATGTAGGCCTAAGTGTCTAAACCAAACCATTCCACGTCTGCCGAGAGTGTCGCCATGTTTAATGTAAATTAAAGACGATACGATATCTACGAGGCAGTACAACTACGAGGAGTATCTAGCTGTAAATGTTTATGTCTCAGTTACGACCATTCCAATGGTATATCTTCTATTTACGACTACATTTACAGGGGTTGCCGAGAATGAAGGGGGGGGTTATGATGTCTAAACGATTTTAGATCCATGAGTAATTGCTGTAAATGTTTTATATTTACAGCTTTACGTCACCAGTTTCAGATAAAGGTTGATATTATATATATATATATATATATATATATATATATATAAACCCATTATATTAGACCCATGTTTTGGTGTTCACATTATATAATGACCACTTAATATACATAGTTCTGTTGTGGGGGTAGCACGTGCACGTGAAGGCTGATGATCTTGTTTAGTGTGATGGGTGGAATATCTTCTTTGATTGTATAAACACTCTTACTAAGCTATTACAAATATCAACTGCCTCATATGAAACTTACGCTCGTTACAATATTCAATCGTATACCGACGTTTCCTAATACAACAGCCTTCCGTGTGCCTGTTATATAGTTTATCACGTTTGCCAATATACATCCTCCAGACAACCAACTTGTTTGGTTCAAGTTGATTTAGAGTCGGCTTCTTGACTCCCATCTCACTGTATCTTCGGAACTTCTGTCAAGATGTATAACATCCACCACATAATACAACTAGTATATAAACCTAGCGCAAGGTCTCTCATTGCGGAACTTAATTCTTTCGCCAGAACCCATTTCACACTAGAACCTGGATTTTGGTCCAGGCATCTCTCTGTCCTAGATCCGAAATCCTCGCATCTATATCCTTCTTTCTTACACAGTGACAATCTAGCCCTGCCTTGAACTCCTAGCTACCTGTCAACTCGGGTTGCTTGGTTCATCTTCTTAGAACATCCATGGTAAAAATTTTCCATCATAAACGTTACTTGAACCGAGATCACCAACCTCATCTAGCATTTCTTCAACTGTTGACGTCAGTAATATCATTTAATAATTTGAGGTAACTTTCACCTCAAGTTACCCCCGAACGAAATCTCAATCTAGAACACCTACAAACACCATCCACAAACAACCACCACTACAGCTTAACCTTTTGCTTCAATCATAGGCATCATTGATCCGAAATCAGCCTTAGCGTCAGCTGTACCCACAAGGAACCATTTGAGATCTGTGAGCGTGCTACGGACACCCCACATATTGCTACCAAGTGTAACATTTGAGCTTCCTAGAAACTCCTAAAATATTACATCTAACACGTTACTTAGTCTTAATACTCCCCATGGCCAACTAGTATTCAAACTTATCTGGGGTGTTAGTTTTATAAGGGTTTTATGTTGAAGAGTTTTCGATGAGCCGCTGGAAAGAAACTATTGGAATATTATAATTGTTAGTGAAATGAATTCATGCCAGTCATCGTATCGAGAGCGATCTTCAAAGCCTTTATTGTTGGTATCATAATTAATTACTCTTATTATTTAATTTCTCTCTATTTATTTTTATTAATTTATTTTATTTTTTATGTTTTTAGTTATCCCTTAACAAAAAGTCTTCCAAACATAATGGCCTCCGAATAATACCAATGTACCAACAATCCTGCGTTAAAGGCGAGAAATAAAAAGGTGATTGACGAATTTTTAGATGTTAGGATAGTACGGTAAATAATTCTTCATATTCGATAAAGACAAGATTGAATATTCCTACACACATCAATACAAAGACAACAGATTACGAACTCTTCTTCCTGATATTTCCTGTTTGTCACTTTAGACACAATTCAAACCCGCTTATAAAATCTTGGCACGTACTGTCAAAACTTCTTGGGCTTAAAACTCGTAACTCTACCAAAACAGTGGCAATGTTACAGTACTGCACGCTGCAAATTTCTTTTTCGACGTCTAATATATCTGATATAACATAATTAAAACTCTGATATGACATCACTTTAAACTTTTTAGTGAATTAAACCTGTGTAACAATTTTGTAAGTCTCTACAACTCCTTTATGAATAGTTATTTCAATGACGGACAGCAGTAACAAGATTTTAATAAGGATCCTTAATAATGATTTTAATAATTACCTTTATTATTTTTTGAGACTACTATTTTATAATAGTGGAACTGGATTATCTGAACAAAACTAACAATAAATAATCTGATGGAACATTAGTAATTCAATTTTGGAATTAAAATTAAAATTGAGATAATAAAATATGTTAAAAAATCACTATTTAAACAGAATATTATATAGGGCATACATGAATGTAACACGAAGTTCTAGTGGCATCACTTCCAAGAGCAGCGTGTGAGTATAACATAGGATTTGGATTAAATGGAACTGGTTTGTTGAGACTGCATAACACACATGATTCTGTACAAGTGTTCCTTGCGGTCCTCTTCCATTATCCTCATCCTGGAACGCTTGAACACATGAACACGCTCAACTTTCAAGGATAAGACGTAATGTAATAAATATTTTTAACATTCATCTTGAAGAACAAGTCTCACTACAAACGTTTTTAAACTATTAAAACAACCTCTTATATTACTTTATAAATAATATTTTTACTGTTTAAGCAGTGTTCAATCATATATTTGAGTAGAAAACATTGTATTGTGATGACCAAAAATATGGATAAAAACAATTAAATTTTCCACCATCTCAAAAAACAGAATATACTTCAAAAGAGTTTTTGGTGACAACAACGGATGAGCAGTGGCTGCTTCCTGGCTGGAAGTACAGTTTGTGTCTTCAGGCAACAATTATAGCCAAGTGTCTCTTAACTTTGCCACATTTTTTACATATATCGTTACTTCTTCATCATTTCTTTTATATCATTATTATTTTAAAAGCTCATAAACGTAATCATTATTTTAAAACCTCTAATTGTCTGTGAAAATAAGTTTACAGCTTACAATAACATATAGCCTACCAACATTTAAATATGATAATTGGGTTTTTGATAAAATGTATATCATTGGTTCTCACGAATAATTTATTATATCTGAAATATTAACCATTTACAGGCCTCATTCAATGAGTAAGGAAACTTCGCAGTATTAGAAGAACGTAGATAACCGACGCTAAATAAAGATAATAAAATATTCAGAATACCTGTTGTATATTCTTTGTTAGGCCCTGTTTGTATTTGCAAGATTATCGTTAGTTTTCTCATGATCATTATTGAGCTTTAGTGTGAAGTGGGAGAGCACATTTCACAGCATAAAATTTGGACAATGAAAGCCATAGGCTGTTGGTGACTCAGACGTGGAACCATATCCTCGACTTACAAGAAGTAAATTGTAGTGAATAAACCTGTAGAAAATAAAAAAAAAAACTGGGGCAGAGTCTAGTAAGCGAGTATGGTCTGAGATGTATCTATCGATACACTGGTATTAGGTATGTACAGAGACTGTCAACCGACTGTACCTAGTTTGGAGTAAGCAAGACGTGGGTCGCACTGGGCAGAGTCTAGTAAGCGAGTATGGACTGAGATGTATCTATTCGATACACTGGTATTAGGTATGTACAGAGACTGTCACCGACTGTACCTAGTTTGAGTAAGCAAGACGTCGCACTGGGCAGAGTCTAGTAAGCGAGTATGGACTGAGATGTATCTATCGATACACTGGTATTAGGTATGTACAGAGACTGTCGCCGATTGTACCTAGTTTGAGTAAGCAAGACGTCGCACTGGGCAGAGTCTAGTAAGCGAGTATGGACTGAGATTGTATCTATCGATACACTGGTATTAGGTATGTACAGAGACTGTCACCGATTGGTACCCCGACTTGGACCATAATCTGTTGTTGAGTTAAGTTTGAAAATTGCATTTGAAATTTGAGTTTTTGGTACAGTAGTTAACACTATAGTAATAGTAATAATATTCTTTATTGCATGAAAAATCTTACGATTAGCATTGTATGCGTCAGTGGCATACGGTGTTTTACATTTATATGATAGAAATAATGCCGTCATCATAAGGATTGTTCAATAGAACTGAGGTTTATTCTTTGTTGCTACAAAATTGAGGAACTTTCCGCTCAATGGCTTAACATAATCTCTTCAACAGAGTAAGACACCTTAAACGGCAGTATTCCAGTAGTTGTGTCACTTGAATTCTTCGAGGTTTTACGATATGTTTAATGTACATTAATTCATCAAATGTTCAAACGTTCTGTATTGTTCAGTTTAAATTTTGTCCCTGCCTCTAATCCAATATTGTAATTGCCTTTGGACATATCTTTTTTTAATCGACAGTAAACACGTCATTAGCAAACTAGATACACGGCAAGTTTGACAACTTAATCTTAGCTGGAGTTTACAGCGTAGCCGGGAGTGTCAAATGCTGTACGGTTTGGGTTTCAGCGCTGCTTTATGGCCAGTTATTTCTTAGTTTATATTACTTTTAAGTTCCTAGTCTATGTTGATCATTGTGTAGGCAGGCAATATCAAATGCTGTAAAGTTAGGGTTCCAAGTGCAGTTTTTGAGAATTGAAATTTCTTAGTTTCTGTCGGTCTCACGCCTGTTTTCTGTAAAGTATTGTGTAGCAGCAGTGTCCAGTGTCAAATTCGGTGTAGTTTTGTGGTGTTAATTTTTTTTGTTATTTAAATGGCAATAAATTATTGACTGTTAGCGGAGCCAAACACTCGATTAGTTAGACAAATTCAATCTTTCTTCTACCCGTCTGTCTGTATGACTTAGGAAACAACACTTACTAATCTACAGATTAGAAGCTTTACAAGAGCTTCACTTATATGAACAATTATTATGAGTTTGACGTTGGTGTGTGTGTATTTAAAAAGGTTTTGGCTGAACCTTAGCTAATATTTTTACATTGGTTTTAATAGGTGGCCTAGGTGACAAAGAAAATATGTTTTTTTCTCATTTTAAAAGAAATGAACATTTTTATTGTAATACATAAATTTAATTCAGGTCCAAAATTCTAAAACCATCTGTTGACTATTAAGACTATATATTATTAGTATAAACAGACACAACTAATGTACTTGCTAGTATAGTTTGCACCTCCTGTAACATCTTTGTTTGACATGTCACCTCCCACCCATTGAAACTCTCCTCTGAAAACATCATTGCTCTTGTTGATGTTCCCAACAGTGTTGTGTTTGTGCTTCCAACCTGGGTTTTAATCTAAGTAATTTAGGTCTTTAACATTTATAATTTTTAATCTAATTAAAGTACCAATCATCGTTAAAACTACTTTAATACTGCAAATAAATTTTTTATGTCAAAATAATCTTTTATCACATAAAAAATTAAATGTTGTAGGAATATAAACTTTAATACAAGCAATCCTGCAATGTTTATAGATTTAAATTTATACGCAAATTTCTCAAGATTGAATATAACAAATGCATTTACTACTAATTTGTTTATATTTGTCTTTGTTTTAAATCTAAATTCACAAACATTATTTAACCCTTATATTATATAATATTTACAATAATAATTAAATCTCCTATCGAAGCAATAAAGAATAAAGGATAATACCTTATTGTAGTAAATATTTTTAAGTTTTTCAAATAAAACAATTTTACAGTACTATAACTATATTTTAATTGCACGTCAAGTTATTATACCTTTAGGTTTTTAATATAAAACTAAATCACGACAAGTTAAATATACTTTAACAAATAGCTTTGACTACATTAAAGCATTAATTTGAGAGAGTAATTTAAAATTTAAAGTATAAGAACACGTATTATACTGCTCTACATATAATACAATATTTTTATGTGTAAAACATCATAAATGTAAAATAAAAAGTGCATAGTTGCAACAAAGTAATGCTAAAAGTTTGTTTCTAAACTACTGTAAATTGACGTAGTTATGAAAAATATTTTATTATTCTTTTAAAAATTGTATTACATGTTAACCTAATAAACAATGAGAAATAATAATGTAAGAAAGTAGCTAACTTTATCTGGAAATGTTCTTTTTTTATACACCTGCTTCAATCCCACGCAGCCACACAGAATGTGTTGGTGGCAATTTGCAGTTGCTCGATCCTGCTACGCGGCTTATCAAACTATGAAACCCATCCTCATTCCTTAATTTAATAGTGGGACTTTACCTATACTTAATAATATTTGTCGTTTTAGTACGAACCTTATACCGTACTTTTGAAAGACAGGTTTTTAATTATTTATACTATTGACTGTAAGTTCAGTCACTTCAACATATTATTCTGTAAAAGTTAATTTCAATTTTTATTGTTATTGTATTTCTTGAACGACGGTGGAAAATGTAAGGAAAATTGTCAGCAATCACTTCCAAATTGAATTATAAAATGTATTATTATTGATACATGTTTTCTGGATTTAGGCTTTGATAATATAGATTTTTATTAAAGTAACAGAAAAAGAGAAAAAATATGCTGCACTATAAAACGCGGCTGTACAATAATTTCAAAAATTTTAAAAAGGAATCACCGACACATCTGTGATTTCTGTATAAAAATTTTATATTTTTATTTCACGAAATATGAGAACCTACACAGGAAATTTTTTAAGGGTAAGGTATATCACATTAATAATAATAATTACAAAAGAAAATATAAAAATTTTTTCACGTAAAATAAAGATTTTGACACTGTTTCTGGATTCATGTTTGTTAATAAACGCAATAAATTTAAGAATTAACATAAATAATATTTCTCAATAAATTCATATCACCGCTGGGGTTATGTTTATTACATTAAACCGATATTGTAAATGTATTTTATTTATGTTCTGTAACTTGTAATAGTAGTTAATATGCAATATATTTATACAAATAGTAACAAGCAATTATAATAATCATATTACTTTTTTAAAGTCCGCAATGAAATAAAAAAACTACGAGTAAATTAGGCTCTCTTTGATGATAAATCTGTCTAAATTGGGAGAGTTAAAACTTTATCCCCTGCTCAAAAATAAATTACGAATGATCAAAAACGAATGTCATTTGAGGAACTCTCTGATGCTGTAATCCGCTTGAAGTTGACAGCCAGATTACTCTATGCAGGATATTCCTGTTTACCAGTGAAGTAGAGTATTAGGTGCCAAATATAACTAGTCTCATACGCTATATGTTAAAATTATAAAGGCTTCGTTATGAGGTTTTTTTTAAGAGAGCTGCAACAGTTGTTAGTGGAGCTAATGAATGTAAGAAGGTCAATTAACAATCTTGAGTCTTTCACTAATCCTAAAATGATTGGACTTTTGCATAACACAGATGATTACAAAAAAGGTTTTACCAGAACTTAATAGCCAATTTGCATATGTTTTATTATTAATAATCATATTACAAGGGTTATAATCTTATTTTTTTAACGTTATTCTGTCCTTAACAACTGTAGGATTTCAATCATAAGCGGGAAGCCTGTAAAGCTTTTATTTAGACAGATATGAATATACTATCATCAACATTCCAATTAACTGTCAAATCAGGATTTTGAAGTTCAAAACTCGATATTTTTCAAGATTACATATTTGCTCATCAAGATGTTATAAGTTTTATTACTGCAGCTGGAAATTAAGAGCGGTTGTCATGTAAAATCATGTGTTTCACATAAAAGACAGTTCAATAATTACACATTTATTATTGTTCAGGATAACTAAATATAATACTCCTTCTAATGCCGTATCTAAACATTAAAAATATTCTCAACTCGATTTTTTGAACAGTTTTTTGGCGTTCCTGGAGAGAACCATTTTTCATTTAATAGATATTCAACCAAATAGCGTGATAATACATAAACGTTTACAGATGAGAATGGGCGGACCTCATCGTGAATTTAGCTGAAGTTTATTAATATGACAACAGTGATTAATAAACAAACTATCAAAAATTAGTATAAATATTTTGTGTTGCAACTTCAGAGCTTTCTAGGATTTACTAATAAAAACTTTCTGTACACTTATCACAGAAAAGTAGTGTACGGAAGACCAACTTGGACCAACGGTGGGGACATTAGCTAACGATATTAGTTTACATGATAAGATCATAAAAAACTAACTTTAATAAAGTTTTTCTCTCGTCATTAAACATTCTACAAACCAGATCAATATATTTATTTGTATTACAAAAGATTCAAGAACTTTTATTTCTTCCTCAGTAGTTCAATAATATGTACTATCTATTACAAAATCAGTTCTCTATAAGTTGAAACAACATCTTGATTATTAAAAATGATTGTGGAATATTAATCTATGAGACCACACATTTGGAAGTTCTTACATACATTGACATCATCATACTATAACTTAATAAATAATTTCCCCGATTAATTTTCCTGCTAAGCTAACAGGCCTTTTTACACATGTTTGTTTTTCAAATTTTAGGTAAGAACAATTTATACTATTGATTTGTAAATCTTCTCTCTGCAAAATATGTGTTTTGGAACCTCGATATTGTTTGAAGTATTTTTTGTTCCTCACCAATAAAAATTTCCTCTCAGATGAAAAAAATCTCTCGCAGTTATAAAAATACCACGCAACATTTATCGTTGGCCGCATTCCTGTTGCTTCCGAAATCTTGGAGACCCTGTACATCTATTATTATAAGTTATTATAAGTATCTCCAGCACATTATTACTGTAAGTTACGCTCACCTCATCCAGGTAAGGACAACTTTTTGGGTTTTGACAAAACAACAAGTTTTTGCTAGGTTTTATGATTAAGTCCCGTTTTGTTAATGTGTTCAATTTATTTGTTCAGAATATTTGCAGAACGAAATTTCATAATATACTTTGACTTCAGATATCTGCAGATTAATACCTTCACCTAACTTTTGTTGCCTATTTACACAATTGTTCTCATACCTTCTTTCATTAAGAATTTAAGATAATCTTGTTAATTTCAATTACACTTTCTACAAACTAATTTTAGTGTAACAATTTATCAAGAATTTACCTTTTCAAATGACATTTTAACAGTAAATTTAAATTTGAATCCTGATTATTTTGTTTCTCTCCTATTTTTGTGTATGATATTTAAATGTTCAAACCACCTGTGCTCACTAAATATTATTACAAATGTTTATTTCAAATGGTAAGTTCAGAACACACACGATTTGATTTAAAATTGGTTTAGACTATTCAACTGGTGTACTTACTTTGTGATTGTCCTTTTCCTATATCAATATAGGTACAGTACTTACGCTAAGTGTCATCGTGATCTCAAAAAATATTCTTCCTCAATTTTACTGGCTGAGATACATTACCTGTGATTGAATTATCAATTTGTAATTCTAATTTCACACATTCTATTGACTATCCATGAATAGTCCTGTACTTTACTGGTTTTGTTTGGATTTAATTTAAACTTTGTTAATTTTTAGCACGACTCTTAGCGTGTATATTTTGTTGCAGTACAATAACAATAATGAATACAAATACTTTGACAGTGTAAATTTAATATTTTGTACGTTAGATATTGTTTATAAGAGAGAAACTCCAGAACAGTCAACAGCAGTCTTTTAAATTAAGTTAGCAGAAGAGGGCTTGCCTATTTTCTCAGCCAGGCATGACTGTACAGAATGTAATTATTTGCTAAAACTTTGCTTCGGAGCTTCCAAAGATTATGCTCATTACCAGCTTGCTTTCCTTTTATTTAACGCAAGTAGCACTAAACTTTATGAAAACATCAATATTACTTTGCATTTTTATAACGATTAGAAACATTCTTTGTAAACGTTAATGATAAAAACAAACTTCCAGTATGGAGTTTGTCCCAAAAACCTTAAATAGAGAAACCTCTCCCATAATATACAAAACCAATATAATAAAAACGAACAAGCAGTAAGTCACATTTTGATCTCCACATTGCAGACGACACAAACTTTTCTTTATGATTTACTCTAAAAGTTAATGTTAGTTGAGTAACTTTAAATTTATCGTGTATATTTTGAAATGAAATATGGTTATGAGACAATTTTGACAATTTCAATAAATGAAATGCTGTACCATCTCGCAAAACAAGTGCTATTTGATTTAAAGATGGAAATAAATCTTTATCAATTTAAGTTTAGGATTTTTACCGATGAATTAGCATAAAAGTAAACACCATTTTTTACATACATCCGTAAAGTTTTATTATAAAATTTATATAGTTTCAATTATAGGCATTTAACTGATTTTTGATATGTTGTATTTATTATTACTATGAAAACAACAGGCGTGTCTATGAATGTTTAGGCTATATATATTTTTTAACCTAGTTTCATAAAACTTTTCCTATGAGCATTGTTATTAAATTTTAAACATTTTATCATTCCGAATAAAATGGCGCAAACCGTCATGTAAACCGGCCTTCTCTCATAGTGTCCGCGAAATTTTTATCTAGAACAAAAATACTTATTTGTATATTTAACGGATTTGTAAAAAAATGTTTGTCAAAATTGCGAAACAATTGATTTAAAGATAATATAAGTGAATATTTTCTAAATTTGTGACAGAAATGTGTATTTGATAGTTTACGTGAAAGTTCTACCTCTTTTTCACGAAATTTAAAATTTGTTTTACACAAACATTATTAATACCTCCAGATAAAAGTTTTCTACTTTATATTTTCTCCGCGTTAGCTGTAAAGTTTAAGTGAGGACAATAAATGTAGTATTGGTTAGAAAAATCTACTGTAAAAAAAACTAAATTACGTTTACAAAAACTGTGATTACAGTGAGACAGATTTATAATATGCAGGTGACGTTCAATAGTGTTCGAGGCTGGTGAGCGGTTTGAAGTGGTTTTGTGTAGAATCGTTCGGTCAGTCTGTAACACTTGACATGCAAACGTTGGAAGTGTAATTTAATTCTAAACGTAATATAAATTATTTTGGAGGTTGGATATTGATGGGAAAGTTTGTCTATAAAACTAGACATTTTATATATTTTACAACTAAAAGGCATAAATATATTTCTTGTGTGCGTGTATATGGGCTGCTGAAACTCCTCCTAAACGGGTGGACCAATTTTAATGAAACTTTTTGTGTGTCTTCAGATGAATCCGAGAATGGTTTAGATTATTAATTCGGTCCAATTTACATAGTTTATTTAATTAATTTTTTTTTATAATAAATTTTTGTTGATGTTGGAGTGTTTTACATTGGATCCGCCAGCTGCGCTACGACACGTAATACAAAGTGAACTGATACTTAACAGCTGTGAATATTTTCAGCTGAAGTTCACCAAAGAGGCAGAAACATTTGTTTACATTTAGATACGTTATTATAAAGTTCTCGATTAGTAGTCTAATGCAGATTGCAAAGATGAAGTTTCACCAATTGTTCTATGTAAACATTATAATATGACAACACAAGCCATACGTTTAATCAATTATTACTCTTGGAAGCATAGATTAAGCATAAACATATAAACATAACACCACTTCTTATTTCAATATATTCTGTACTCAATTTGGAGGATAGAGATTATCCAGATATAAAATTGGAAGTTTTAGCTTTTAACTGAAATTCGTAGTAAATATTAAGTGTTTATCTTGGAAGAATGCGCTACGATCGCAGTTTCAAATGTTTCTCTATTTTAATTCCAGGTTTTCCCGACAGTTTGTGCTGCTATCAATGTGTGTGTGTTGTTTTGTAAGGTTCATGTTTTAAAAAGTAAATACGGCAAATAACATTAAAATATAATAGAATGAAGTTTATAAAAAGCGTACTACGTGGCCACGTTATAAGTTTATAAAGGCCAGCCAACAGCCAACAGGCAAAAAGAAGAAAATAAAAAAGAAAACGTCGTGTCATTATTGTGTGAGTGCTAAAATTGTAATAGTACATTAATAGTGATTATTGGTCGCATTAACCTCAAATAAACCTAAGTAGCGTACAAATCAAAAGGTTGTGTTTCTATGTGTGAATAACTATTGTTAACAGTTTAGATAATAAAGTTTTTTAAGGTGAGTTAAGCGGCCCTATACCGCCCATGTTAAATTAGTCTACTTGATGACCTGTTTCCTCAGAAACCAACAATGGTACAGGTTTCAAAATTTCACAGATTGTTTCTTATACCAATATAACATTGCTGAACTAGAATAAATATATTATGAAAATATTTTCATGAATTATAAAATTTTTCTTTTAAATAGTATATTTTTTATAAAAGATTTTTAAAGATATATTTTTTTAATTTTATTTGTTAACATATTGAGATAATTCTAGTTCCATATCATCACCCAATAATTACTGAGAACATTGTAAAAATATCATCAAGATTTTTCAAGTACTTTCTGAGATAATGGGGCATTTATACGTAAAAACATAGTTTTCGGTAAAATTGGATTTAAACAAAGTATAACATATATTGATACAGAAAAGTAAAAAACTGCCCTACCTTAAAAAGCTCCAGGCTTATAATCCTGTAGGTTTGGGGCCTCTGTAACAAGGTTTGACCTTTTCTTGGCTAGTCTTGCTTCTTTTGTCGCATCTAGTACAGCTTTTTCAGCTTTTCGCAGTCGCTCCTCGTCCAAATTTTTTCATCGTTTCTACCGTGTTCTTCCCACAGTCATTAAGTCCAAGCTCATGTAATACCTTTAGCCTAGTAATATTGCTATAATTGAATGTATTGGACAGCTTCATACACTCCTAACTCTAGTGTTAGCCTTCCTACAAATGTGTTTTTTGGTATTCTAGTCCATATGACGTTGGTAAAAGCCTCGTTGCCGTTCTGAGTTTTTCCATGGACACATCTTCTTAGTAAGTCTGGGTTGGCTAGTTGTCTAAAATCTGGTTTCAAAACTTCCATTACAGGTACAGGAATGGAGTTCTTATGGCTGAATGTTGAGAGCTCCTTCTTATCTTCAGCTAGCCTGTACTTGCACCATGTTTTGGGCGGTGGAGGGCAAAGGCCATGACTTGGATTCTCATCTGTCGAAATCTTATGATAATAAATTGCCCATCACAGCTCTTTTCGTTTAATTTAGATCTGTGCAATTACCTCTTATGGCATTGCTGTAATAAGTTTGCAACTCATCAATATTTTTGTCAGATAGCCTACTTCTTATCGAATTTCCATCGGACAACTCTTTACCTTTGTAGGAAGCTTTTGTGTTTCGCAGTCTTGATCCCATAACGCTTTGCTACATGGTTTTATGCACTCTAACTTAGGACACTACTAAATCAGGATAAGGATTACTATCTACAACAGCTAAATAAGCCTTGGAGTCTCCATCACTCAACATCTCCTTATACCTAACACCTCGCTTGTTGATAGAACGGCTGAAGAGTGTAACAGCAGACACGGGTTCCATCCCTCCACTTGAACCTTGATAATTTTTTAAGCAATTTGGCTTGTGTGCTTTTTTTATTGGGGTCATTGCCACTCTTGGTACAACCACTACAAAACTTAGTTAAAAACTTCCACATCTAGGACTTTACCAGTGTCTACACTTGTAAACAGTACAACATCCGTTTTTTGATTTGAAACCCCGTTTCTGCCAGGTTCCATCGAATGCAATACTTATATCTGTATCACTAGCATTTTCATGTACAGCTTCTTTTGTAGCATCAATCATTGATCTTTCTGATACTGTACTTACACATTCTCTCAGTATTTTAGTATACTTAGTGTAGGAAGTACTAGGCTTAGGTAAATTTTAGTACTCCCGCAAAGGACCTTACAGCTCCTTCCCTCCCTTACCGATACATCTCAACCCATAAAACATTCTCAAGTTGACTTCATATAAGTTATTGTGTTACATTGTTTAGAGTTACAAAATAGATTCTCCTTGTTACATACCAAACACAATAATGAAAGCTTGCATGCTAAACCATTTCTTTGCTCCTTTAGTTCGGTCAAACTAACATTTCCAACCACATAACCTGCAAACTGTAAGAAAGCTTCTGATAGTAAATTCAAACTAATTATAATGTTGGTATCTTTTCCTTCAAACATTTTGTAAGCTTCAGATTGTCCATCTAATTTAATCTTAGATGAACTAGGTGATGGAGTATGTGTAGGCCCTAATGTTTGTTACATTAGAGTTTGAAGCTAAAATCTAGGTTAGTAATAGTACTATTTGAGATACCTGTGCTTCCTTGGTTTATAATCTTTATGGTATGCCTATTTCCACCAAATTTACGTTTTTTAAACACTGATTTAGATTTGGTCATTTTTTTGGATAAAAGGAACACACAAAAAATAAGAACTACACAAAAGTCACAAATTCCAACAAATACACAAGTAATAATATAATAAACACTATTATTACAGCTGAGCTAATGTCAACAAATATCAACTCTGACTGAACTCTGAATAGCAGATGAACCAACAATCAGCTGCAGACAAAAAAGGTTATGGTCAAAGGCATGTAAACAAATCAGTTTTGACAGCTTCAATAGTGACTACAAAATATGTGAGGCAATATATCAGAAAATGTCGTGCAATCATTTTTTTCAAAAATAAAAAAAAAATACTTTTAATTGTCAGAACATTATGATTGACCCAAAAGTTTCGTAAAGGAATGTAGAATAATAATTCACCATAAAATAAACAAATATTTTTTTTGCATATTTTACCGTTTAAACTCACCTTAAACTAATGGATTTAAAATAATTTGTTGTAATTTACATTTTTAATCTGCAGTCAAAATTGGTAAGATAAGTTTAAAATTAAGTAGCATACTAATCACATGTGTGAATAACTACTTATTGTTAATAGTGTAGGAATTGGTTTTAAATTAGTCTGTTGGCCAGTTCTGATACTATACTGTAATTTTAAATAACTATAATGAAATTCGGTAGTTTAGACAGGCTAATCAGGAAATAACAATAATTTGATTGTGATGGTGGCCACTTTATTATACTTCAGCCTTTAAATGACTATAATCTAATTCGGATCGTCATTTTAGTATTTTACGTAAGCTATTGAGATATATCAATAATTCAATTGTGGTGGTGGCCACTTATTATACTTCAGCCCTATAGGGAATACTAATTTAGTATTTTAGATCAATTAATTTCTGTTGGCCAGTTCCGATACTATACTGTAATTTTTAAATAACTATAATGGAATTCGGTAGTTTAGATAGACTAATCAGGAATATCAATAGAGGTTATCTTGATATAAAATTGGAAGTTTTAGTGAAATATACTTTTAACTGAAATTCGTAAATATTAAGTGTGCAGCGATTGATCAGTTAATTTTTTGTTTATAAATAAATTGTTGTTGATCTTGGTATGTTTTACATTGGATCCAGCAGAATGCGCTACGATCGCAGTTTCAAATGTTTTTGTATTTTAATTCCAGGTTTTCCCAACAATTTGTGCTGCTTTCAAATTTGTGTGTTGTTTTGTAACATCGTGTAATTATTGTGGTGAGTGCTAATTGTAATATTAAATTAATAGAGAATCTCATGTGTCAATAACTATTGTTAATAATGTAGGAATTGGTTTTAAATTGAATTCTGTAGGCTAGTTCTAAAACTATACTGCAATTTTAAATAACTATAATGAAATTCAGTAGTTTAGATAGGATAATCAGAAATATCAATAATTCGATTGAGATGGTGGCCGCTTATTATACTTCAGCCTTTAAATAACTATAATCTAATTCAGATCGTCATTTTAGTAGTTTAGATAGGCTAGTCAGATATATCAGTAATTCGATTGTGATGGTGACCACTTATTGTACTTATTTAGTATATTAGATAAATTAAATTCTGTTGGCCAGTTTCGATACTATACTGTAATTAAAAAAAAACTATTATGTAATTCGGTAGTTTAGATAGATTAATCAGAATTATCAATAATTCGATTGTGATGGATGCCTTTTATTATACTTCAGCCCTATAGGGAATAGGTACTTATTTAGTCTTTTAGATACCGTAGTCTACGTTGTTGTACATTTTTATCTAGAAGTTACTTAATTAAAATTACATATTCAATAAGTTACTCATATTTAATTGTGTACTATTATACAGAATTAAAATTTTTACAGAAAAATGCAACGTCTTCGTGGAAGAGGACGAAATATTGGTCGACGCACTCGACGCGCACAATTGGCCCATGATCTTCGATTGAATAGAACAGATCAAGAACACTCGACGGATAATTTAACTTTAATGGATCAAGTTGCATGTACACGTGCAAATGAAAATTCAGAACAACGGAATCAACGTCTCCGTGCTAATACATTAACACAACGTGAGGCACGTCAACGAACGACCAATGCACACAGAGAGCGTATCCCAACGGCGAAGTGCCAAGATAGTCGAGCATTGACACGAGCAATCTCTTAATCGTCTCGCAGTATTTGAATATGACCCTGAAATAGACTAATATCATTCACACAGTGTACTAATTATGATCCGGTAGTTAGTATGGAAAAAGAGTATTCAATATTGTCCATGCTTTGAAGTAACAAAGATGAATCAGTTGGTTTAATGTTGCACCTCTGGAAAAATTTCGACTGTCACCATTAAAACCACCACCTGAAAACTTTTAAAAACAACTATTAAGCTGGAAAACCACAATCTCAATCAAAATTGTTATTTCCGAAAAATTCATAAATATCAATTCCTTGCTTCCAAATAGACCATTCATTTGGAGCAACAAAAATTGGTTCATAAATGAAGATTGAGACGTAATTTTGAATCTACAATATCAAGATTCAAAGTCAAGATATTACCACCAAAATTGGATTAATGCCTTCCATTGCCTGATGATTTGATTCCAAAATTTCTATACAAAATTTATTTTATGGGGTGATTGAGGAGCCAACAAAGCCATTACGCGCTGGTGTATACATATCATATGGGGAGCAAAATGGAGGAACGAGAAAATTGTGGGACATTTTATGGAAACGTTTTTCTAAAACAATAACCAAATTGTTACGATTGTTTCCAAGGACTCTTTCTAAACAGACTGTGAAAAGACTGACAAAACTACGTCATTGTTATTAAAACAGAAAAAGTGCTACCATGGAGTAAGCACGCAGCGGCACATATAATGTTTCCCAAGCTCTTAATGAAGTATGCAGTTGTTTTATAGCTGGTGACCACATGTAAACGTCGAGATATTCGGCATACAAAAAAAAAAAAAAAAAAAAAAACAACTCAGAGATAACACCGATGCAAATCAATTCAAGGACAATCACATCGTGTCTTATGATGCACTGCAATATTCCGTTGATATTATTGGGAAGGAGAAGATGGATCATTCATTTAAATATTAAAAACAAAGGAATCCCAACTACAGGTTTTTTAAAAACTTAATAGATTATTAATTATTATTTAATTTATTCTTTATTTAAACCCAATCAATTTTCTGTTTATCAAACTGGGATGAAATTAAAAAATTATACTGTTGTCAGGTCAAACATCAATGCATCGCCATGATATTACTGCTCGTGTGTTCAAAACAAAAATTTAAAAATCCTTTGATGAATTTAGATATACAACATCCACTTCGGTATTTGGGTGAAAACACTATGTTGGCTATTACTCCTCATATGAATGGAAAAAAACGAGGTATAACCTCATCGCGCATGATTTTTGATTTGGTTAAGTGGATCAAAGTATGACCACAAAGAAACTTGAGACAAGAATTTATTTCTAAGCTGGAGATTTCCGGATTCCGAATTTTGCAATCAACGAATTATTGTAAAAGCATTGTTACCTACTAATATAATCCATGGTCCATGGTGGTTTACTCTAAAATATGGTGGTCACCATGTATGGATAATGGGAAATGGTACAAAAAGTTTTCCCAAAACCATGTCGAAACCTGATACTATCACCAATAGTCGACGGTTATCCATCTAACCGTCGTAGAGACGTAGAACAATGGTGATCAAAAAAAAAAAAATCATATAGAATTCACGCCTGTCCAACGGTGGTAAGAGTAGACATTGATAATTCGCTGGGGTGGTTCCCATATCTTCACCATTGGCTGTGTAAAACCTATAAAGCACAACATAACCGATTGAATTATATGCCAGTTCGGTGAAGTCTATCAAAATACATTTGTAAGTTACGTATCATAAGGGCAGTGATAAAGCGAATATTTTCTGTTCAAAATGCTAAGACGACAATGATGAAATAACACGTTTATCAATTGGGGAGATACATAAGATAGTAATGAAGCTTATTTTGGGCGCCATTTTTTTCCGTTCCCTATACCAATGGAAAGGAAATCCTGCTGTTATACATTTTGGCTGTTGCACCTTGAATAATGGACAGCGGTGTTTTATTTTAACAGAAGCAGACTGCAATAACACACAAGCTTTAACCCTCCAAGTGGGCGGCATATTTTAGAGGCCCTCGTGCAATGGGTTTTTATAAAAAATGTATTATTTTAAAATATAAAATTAAAAGTAATATATATATATATATATATAGTATATATATTATAATTATTATATATATATATATAGAATTCATGTATTTTTGTGTTTAGAATTAAACATATAATGAATATTAGTATTAAAAGTTGGGCCTTAATAAAATTTTATACTAAAACATTTGTTTTTCCATGAAATTCAAAAATTTTAAATTTTTTTTTTTTTAAAAAATTTGGGGGGGGGGACCATGCCCCTAGCAAATCCAATTTTTATAGTAAGAAAACTAGTAAAAGTGAGATAGCCATTTTGTGTCAGAATTTATTCTAGTTTTAAAAAATATACATAAAGCAATTATACAAATTTATGAAAACTATAATATACGCTAGTATAACAAAAAGCAGCGATGCGCATAAATTGTGAAAAAAGGGTGCGTAAAAAAATAGTGTGGAAGAGTTTGGTAATAAAAGTTTTTAACTAATACAGTTTCTACTTGAATACATGTTTAATAGTTCCATATATTTTTTATTACTCAGAATGAGAGTAAACTGTACAGCAGCAAGTTAAATTAAATTCCATAACTTTTTTTTTTGAAGAGTCGAAAAAAGTTTCCATTTTGCCATTACTCAAAATCTTTTGTCGGAAAATTTTTTCAAAACAGGCCAAAGTATAAAATGTTTTTTCATACAAGCTTGTATTATAATGCAAATTTTATAAAATCTGTGGTTTTACAATCCTGGAATGGGAAATTTTTATGTATGTTTGTAGAAATAACCATAAACTAGTGGGTCTAAATATTAATTGTACATATATTTTGACTTCCACAAACTATCATGTATTACTAAAAATAACAGTAATATAGCCTACGCGAACTAACAATGACCCTGGGAATGGTCCAAACAGTTATCATTACTATAACCAGTAGAAATTACGGTAAATATATATTTGGTTGTGGATAAAATTGGTTTATTTCAAGAAACTAAAAAGGAGTGCCTAAAATAACGTTTAGGGTGGTATGTGAGGAAAAATACAAAACAATAACCAAACTACGTGAAAATGAATTTTAGAATAGCAGGCCAAGTCATTTTTGCAATAGCCCTACACAGAATTTCGATAATTCACATCAAAAATATTTAAGTAAGAAAAGAAAATGTATTTATTCTAAAATATATTTATTTGCAACTAACTGCAATATTTTAAACGAACCTCACTCCACTACACTAAAACACACAACACCTATAAAACCACAGATAAAAACTACTAAAACTTCATGTAACAAACACCGACCTCGTCACGGCTAGCAACCAAATCTTGGCGGTCAACAATGAAATTGGCACTCAATCATTCTTTTTTTTACGTTTCCAAACTACGATACTTTTGGTACGTTTCCAACCTTACAATAACAAAGAGGATTAAAACTATAGTATTTCCTTCAGGCATTTTTTTTTCTCGAATCCCAATGGTGCATGAATCGAATCGGTACGTTTCCGGAATATACTGTAATGAGTGATTATGCAGGAGGAATGTTTATTCGTCAAAAATTTTGACGAACAACATTAAAAGATGGAAAATAACCATCAAAATTTTGCATGAACAACACTTGGAGGGTTAACAACTCCAAGAAACAAAGCCTTACGGAAATTTTTTTTCAATCCATTGTAAGTCGACAAGATGTTGTTTTGTAGTTTCAATTCGCAAAGACCATTACTGTATAAACTGATGTTTGTAAATTTTTTACATGAATATAAACAATCAAAACGTTGGGGGGGGAACCACGGAAACGAGGCATTCCAGTCCCAGAGTTTCACCAACATCATTTATTGACAAATTACTCTAAAGGAGATATATATAAACATGTATCCATCCTAAGCAACGCGGAATGCTTTTTTCTGGCGTATTGTTATTGGGTTTAACGTTCCTGGGACCCAAAACATACCCTTTCAATATTTGCGAAATAGTAAATGGTATTTTATATGACACTTTCTTTGATGCATGTCGTGAGTTAAATTTATTGGAGGATGATAACCATTAGGACCTCACACTTGCAGATGCAGCACTGAGCTCATCTCCACAGCTAATTCGTCAATTATTTTCTATAATATTTACAACGTGTTTTTCCAACTGAAGCATCTACTCTGTGGAACAAATATAAAGACTCAATGAGTGAAGATATTTTGCATCGTATTAGAACTACTAATCAAAATCCCAACATTGAATTCTCAGAAGAAATATATAACAAGGCATTAATAATGATTGAAGATATTTGTATTCTCATTTCGAACATGCCGCTCATCCATTTCAACATGCCAGCACCGAACCGTCCAGCAGCAGAAATCATCAACAGCGATGTTCAACGTGAACACCAATTCGATATGACTTATTTGGGCCACTTTTGTTGCTAATAATGAACGATTGCTTACTGTTGAGCAACGAAATGTGTATGATCGAATTAACGTATCAATTGCAGCACACAAGATGGATTCTTTTTTTGGATGCACCAGGTGGTACTGGCAAACATTTCTCATCTCACTGATACTTGCGCGCATTCGATCACAAAATCATATTGCATTGGCAATTGCTTCATTAGGCATTGCAGCCACCTTACTTGATGGTGGACGGACTGCGCATTCAGCACTTAAAATTGCCTTTAAATATTCATACAAATCCTGAAGCAATGTGTAACATAAATAGGCATTCAGGCATGGCTAAAGTTTTGAAAAAGTGCAAAATTATTATCTGGGACAAATGTACAATGGCCCACAAGCATTCGCTTGAAGCTCTCGACAGGTCTCTGAAAGATATCAAAGATGATACTAGGCTTTTTGGTGGTACTTTACTGCTGCTGTCTTGGGTGATTTACAGACAAACATTACGCCGTCATTCCACGTACGACATATGCGGGACGAAATAAAACGCATTGAAATGTTTGAAAGATATCTTATCTATTGGGCGAAGTGTCAGCAAATTTATGCCTTACTCTTTAATATGCGCCGTTTCAACTTTCAAAAATTTATCCTATCGTCCAGAAATTCTCTAAAATATATTTTAGACATTGGCAATGGTAAAGTTATAATTTTTAAGCAAGATTACACGACTATATAAGGACTCCCAGAGGAATGTTTTTGCAACAGGATGGTGGGCTACCAAAGATTGGACTTAATAAAATGTGTATTTTCCAGATTGTTGCAACATAATTATTACCAATTCAATGCATGGCCTACGTGAGCGAGGCTCTTTTTTTAGCCGCAAAAATTTAGATGTTGATGCAATCAATTTTAAAATATAACAATCTTTGCCTTAGTTAATGTAAATTACATTCAAATCAATTGACAACCGTTGTTTGATCCTGAATGAAGCTGTCAGCTACTCCTGTAGAGTTTTTAAATTCACTGTATTTACCTGGTATGCCACCACATACTTTGTCGATTAGACAGAATTGGGTTCACCAAACCAATTTTGCTTCGGAATTTTGAATGCTCCGAAATTGTGTAATGGCCACGGAGACTGGTCATAAAAAAAAAGATACATGGCCCACCAACATTCCTTGAAAGCCAGTCATTTATGAGCGAGAAGATTTCAAGGTGAAGTTTTGTACTTCGTCTACCTACGGGAATCCCATAATATATTCCTTCAGATTCGCCTATACCATTCAAACGTTTGCAGTTTCCAATCAGCTTGGCATTTGCATCATGACTATTTATAAGTCACAAGGTCAAACAATGACAGTTTGTGTGCTTAGATATTAGAAAATCCATGCTTTTCTTTACTCGGCCCAGTTATAAGCTTTTTGCGTGTTCCCAGGTGTCAGAAAACCATCTAATGTTCTTTGTAGTTATACTCCTGAAAGGATTAACAAAATATATTGTTACATTCAATGGCATTACGATAAATTAAGTTGTAAATTGAAAAAATATACCTGTTATAAAAATAGTTTGTTTCAAACTTTTTTACCGTCAGTTTTAAATAAGTTTAAGTTTTCAGTTTAAAACATCCTCTACATTTCACTTCACTCATGTTATTACTGACACACTATCGGTTGGTGGAAAGTGTGATTAAATGTATATGTAATAAAGTTAGATATGGAAATAACTTTAATATACATTTTTATAAAATAACAGCCCAGAATTTGTAAACAGATTTAATCAAAGTTAATAAAATTTTCGAATTTAAATACCGTATGTTACAGGACAACGTCTGTCGTCGGGTTCTCCTAGTATATACTATATTCTATATATATATATATCATTATATATCATTTATATATATATATTTTTTTTATTAATTATATATAGATTATTTATATATATTTTTTATATATATATATACATTCATTAAAATTTTTATATAAGTGGCAATAGCCTAATTTAATTTTCAATAAATATTGAAATCGCAAAAAGTTCAGGAGTCCGGCGGAGCAAGTGACTTTTTGCGATTTCAATATTTATTGAAATTTTATATATATATATATTTATAGATATGCTTCCTTCAGTTTTATAAAGTTAAGCAATTGATTTCAGTTACTGTAATGAGGTAGGAAATCTTTCTCTGGGCTATTTATTCTGAATACGTACTCTTCTGACCCACGGGTCAGTCTAGCATGATCAAAATACACTACCACGGTTTTTAGGAGTTTTAAACAATTCCACTGTTGTCTAAAATTTATCCATGTAACTTTGACGCCCAGTCTAGCAAAAACTGATTCGGCTACGTGGTTTTTAAAGTTATGCATTTACAGTTAGCTTTCGTTGTTTTAATTTTCTTGTTAGGTAAATTATTGGAATCATGAAGAGATATATTCTTATTTAATTTTTCATGATAGTGTTTTCTGGTTTTGGGACCATTTCTGCATGTTTTGACGTTTGTTTTGCAGAATGGAAGGGATTGAGAATGAAATAAGATGTTCCAGGACATTAGCCATCGTTCGGCCGATTACAGAAAATTTTAGTAACACTACATTTTTGCAATCTGCAATTCTGATCCGGATCATTTTGTAATTTATTACTCGTCTTTATCCGGGAAACACATATCAATTCAATGTTTATACAAGGAAATTTACCCTCAACAAATCTTTTATGGTTATAAGTATTAAATTATACTGGCATTTCATAAAGTCAGACAGATTAATTGTTAAATAATTGTCATCAGGTCTCTACTATACCATTTTATCTACAATACTGAATCTCTTATATATAATCAATTTAGTTTATTTTCTAACGTAAAAAAAATTGCTTACCTAATTTCCAATTTGGATTTAGAAGGCAAGTTGAACGAGTTGTTGAGAAGTTGCAATGAAGGCATTTGAAAGAAAAAAGAGAGGTCGGTTCTTCTTGTTCTGTTTGACACAGTTAAGGTCTTTGATTGCCACAGTTTGAGATTTTAATTATAAAATTTGAATTTTATGAGAATACTTGTTTTGCTTTGCAAAGTATAAAATCTTATTCAGAGTAAACAATTTATTTGCGTTACGGGCAAGCATTTCACACATAAAGATGTAAGGACCGGTATTCCGCAGGACTTTTTGGACCTTTTGTTCATTGTAGAAATTAATTATATGTCTTTAAACATTCCTGATGAGACTGAGGTTTTTGCTGTCATACCAAGGCCTTTGGCACGAGCAAAGAT
>NW_025783245.1:0-30243 GCF_021130785.1 Homalodisca vitripennis | reverse complement strand
ATTAATTATTATAAACATCGAATGATATTATATTTATTGTTAGACATTCTTACCCTCCCAACGTCTTTACTTCACTGTATTAATGGAATATGGCTAAATAGCATAGCAAATAAATATTAGATAATTTTAGAAAATATATTTAAACATTTTAAAGTATAATGGGTTTGGTTATTTAGGATACAATGAATACTTTTACAAAATCGATCACTTCCCTTGTCCGCCATTGTTTGTAACATTATGATTGATGGTGTGGTCCATTACTCTCGCCTGCCCTGTATAAAATATATGAAGAAGATTTATACCATCTAATTACAAATTTTCACGTATTTTAATGGATTACGGTGAATTGCTAGACAAGAATTTCAATAAATAACTGAAATAATGCTTAAAGAGTTAATTTTCAAGTAGCTTATAAATAGACCAACTAAAACAAACGTGGAAGATATAGAAGCTGAGAGCTTATTTTTGGTGTATAAGCAGAAGCGTAATTTTTCTTGAAATCGATACGAAATTTGTCGTAACGATGTAATGAAACGCCTCCTACGCTAGTTTTAGTGTAGGTAGGGGAGTATCATAAAGGTTAAAAATATGAAACGAATAAACTTTCCTGAGATAATGTCCTTCCCAGCTTTTATTTCTGTTATCGTAAATATTTTCAAAGTGAGAAACAGAAGCTCAATCTCATGCTCTTAATAAGCTAATAAACACCAAGCAAAGAGTAACTGAGGTAAAATATCGCTAGCATTGTGCTTGAACGCAATGTTTATCTATCCACTGAAGAACACTAACTGTCAATATTGAATTATTATTCCCATTACTAGGAATACTGTTCACAATATTTTATTATTTTCTCTCCAATAATTGCAGTTTAGTTACCGTTTGCAATACCTGGTATTTGTTTCACTGTCAACAATCCGTTTGAAAATGAAATAAACATTCTTTGTTAATTATCTCTAATTTTGCAATGCAACTGTAAATACAGTTGGAGGAATTTAGCTGTGCTCGTAGGGCCCTAATACTACCCTTTCAACTAATAAACGCTATCTGTGGTGGCGGGTTTGCGTTTACGTGCTAGCCGCTGAGATGAAGGCGCGAACAATCTCTTTAACGACTTTAAACTCACGATTTCGATTTGCAGATTAGTATTGACAAATACGTTATTTTCCAAAACACATTAAACAACACTATAACAACTGAAAAACAAGGATAAGTCCTAGTATTGCTATTATTTGGTATTCTATTATTTTTTTAATTCCACCACAATCAGCACGTGGTCACAAAACAGACTGATTTTAGCGAGAGTGATGAGTTACTTGGGCCAATACGGTTCCTGAAAGGAGGGTTTTAACTATGTGTCACAGGAAATGTTTTTCGGGACGCAGCGCATAATACTACCCCACCACCCCTCCCGCCTATCACCACACACCCAAGTTCACGGGCAACAGCTAAAGTCCTCGAACTGTACCAAGAAAATCAAATGAGAAACAAAGTGATTGTTTTCTTCAGAAAATTTTATCATTTTTTAATTTTACTGTAAATATTTGGCAAGTTGTTAAACTGAAGAAATGATTGATAATAAATAATAATAACAATGTTTTTTTAATAATGAATGTAAATCAGAATATTTATATCTCTAAGATGGCGTTATCTGCTTAAACTTTGCGCAGTTATAGCTACCCCAGAGAGACCAAGGAGGGTTAGGGAATATTACAAAATCAACCCTGCTAGATCTAGTCGGAAGAATGATTTCTGCTACTAATAATAACAATGAAACATAGGTGTATATCTCGAGTAAAACCTAATGCATTAAAAAAATTTGGGGTCGTAAAAAGCTCTACAAATAGCACATTCGTTTGGTCCTTTTTTGTACATAATCTGGTGCGATATTTGTATCTGTTGTTTTGATAAAAGTTTTCAAGTTATGCTGAGGACTTTAATATAAAGCTATAAAAAAGTACAAATTTATATCAACTTATATTTCATTTATACTAAACTGATTGCTCTTGAAAATTGTTTTAAGACTGTGGTAAAAGCTTTGAAAGTAAAGATTTAAGTAGAAAACTTTCATAACGAAGATTTTAGTAAAGGAGAGGATTGATTTTCTGTATTTTATTTTATGTTAGTAAAAAGTATTATAATTGATTTTATTGAATTTTTGGGAATGAGTTTTAGCTTGTTTTCATGGTTTTATAATTTTATACTTTCTTGCTAGGAGACTTAAAAAATTCTTTTCATACATAACATCTAACAGTTGATAATAGTGGACATATTATATTTTTAATATTTATAACGTTTATATAAATGTAAATGTATTTTTCAGATTTTATTGTAATAATACACATTTAAACTCCCCTAGTTTAATATCTCAATATTTGGACTAAAGAAAACTGAAATGAGAAATTAAATGCTTGTTATTTATTGGTTTAATTGTATGTTTATACGTAGCTTTTTACCTGTGGAAGGGCAGGTGGTAGAATTTTATACAGAGTTTACAGAGTTGGGTAAACATATGAGCTTGTATGTTTGTGTTTATATGTCTGTTTATACCAATGAATTTCCGACGAGTATAGTTATTTAAATGTCAACTGCTAACTCATTGTGAGCATACAGCCATTTGTAATTGAAACATCTCATTCGATGTGGAATTTTCGTCGCATGTTTATAAAACTCTATCTATCTAAATTAAATATAGTTTAAAACGTACATTCTAAACATAACACTTTTCGAGCAGTTACATTTCTAACAAAGTACGCCATCTCATGTTATGGTTTGGTTCTGAACCTTTTTTAATGTACAATGTTTTGCCTGCTTACCGTATTCACATGGTCCTGTAAAGTATTGTTACCATGAATGACTCAAAAACCTAAAATATTCATACAAATTTAGACATTGAAAAAACTAATATATCCTGAAAAGGAACAGAGGTTTTGTATATAAAGATTAACTCAAGAAACACCTTTTAGCTTCTTGTTTGCCTAAAGTATGACTGTAGTAGTAGTAGTGAACGCTCTTAGGGAAGACTGTCTTAGATGTCAAGTTCGCTCCTCCAACGTTGGGATTAGATTTCCATTGTAGTAGACAAGGTCATACAGCGTACTTTTAGTCCAACGAACAATGCCAACTTACGTGCTGCTGACGTCTATGAGATGGTGGCATAGGATGAAAAGTCGCTGAAATGGGAGTTTTAATTGGAGACAATATTGAACTCCGAGTGGAGCAGAAACAATAGATTCGCCTGACACGGTGCCCCAAAAGTACTGAATGGCAATAAATTATTAATCTGGCTCTCAGTTCGAGACCAGAAATGTTTGCATGATCTTTTCCAGCCTCCAAAGATAAGATTAGTTTATAAATTCCTTTATAAATTGCATAGGAGTACTTATTGTAAGTACGAAACTTTTAGGCTTAATATGCAAGACGATACCAACATGAGTTACATGGCTGAGTAAAGGTTTTATTGGATAGTTTTGTTCTTCTCACAAGTGATGTACTATGGTCCCATAAAAATCCCCATCATATGACTTTACGGTATTAAATATCCGGCAAATAAAAAAGTGTTAAAATTGTTTTTCAGTACCAAAGGTGGAAAACCCAAACGCTTAACATTGTATAAATCCTAGATAAAGATTCTAATATTTATTGATTATCAAATCCTAGATCCTTGTATATGTTTAAGGTACATACAGCTCACGGGAAAGGAAACTTAACCGTGAATTAAATCAATCAAACATTAAAAGAAAAGAAAATAATTTTATTTCACTTTTGTAATACTTTTATAGATATTTTAATTTTAATGGTTAATTAATTTCAAATGGACATAAAATGTTGTGTGTATATCATTATATTTATTGATTAATAGAGTAAAACTATTTGTTCATATCTTTATAGATTTCCATTGTAATTAAAATTAAACATAGGTGCTTTTTTTTTTGGCACGCACTAGCATGGACTAAAATAGTATATTACGATTATTTTCAAACTCTTTTACCTAAAATAGTAACATGAACCAAATTACAAGCTAGTCCTCTTTAAAGTAATGGAAACATTTAGTAATATCGCAAATACTTGACTTTGAAAGGAACGGTTGTGGCAGTAACTTCAATCAGGATATCGTCAAACTGTAAGCTTCAATGGTAGAGAACTTTCTTCAGCCAAACCTTACACCATTTAAAAATCGATTCGTGTGTTCAAAAAAATCCCTTTCTAGATGCCGAGAATCTAGTTTTCAATATAAATTTTAACGACCAACTACAATGTAGTTCTGTTATTTTATACCTTATCAAATAAATAGTTGCCTCAAACAACGTACATATGAAATTTATAGATATATACATACATACATACATACATATATATATGTATGTAATTTTATATTATATATATATAATTTTTCATATTTTTCGCACACACGCACATATGAGTGTGTGTGTGTTTATTGTTTTATAACTTTATGGTATATTGTTTAGGTTTGTGATTTGTATATACATGTAAAGATATGTAAAAAAAAATAAATATCAATTATTATTATAACGTTTAACCTATTTACGACAGTCTCTTGTTAATGACGCACATTAAGGGTTTTATGTATTTGATAAATTCAAAGAATTATAAAAAATAGAACTTGTACTCTTCTTCTTTTTCATAGAACTCACTACTTCACTTCCCATATATTTCCTAATACACAACTTGTTAACTAGCAATCTTCGAAAGTTGATGTTCTTTGTTTTGTTGTGGTAGTCTTTTTTAGTTTTTACTCTTATCACTTTTCCTTCATATTTTGATTATTTTTATGCGTTTGGAACATAGCAGTGTTTTAATGTTTAGTTCAACATTCATTCAACACCATTGTTACTAATTAAGCTGCAATCCGTATTTATCCTTATGTCTTAAATACTGAAGCTTAAAAAACATACCAGTACTCAAATCGACAGTTGAATACTTCTGTACTTAACAATGGCAAATATCCTTAATATTCGTGCTATCTTTTGATACCTACTTTAGTAACCTACGGAACAATATTATGAAAACAGCATTTAAAAAAAAGCAGAAACCTAATGATAATTTTTTCTCTAACCACATTGTGAGAGGCTACGCTATAAATTGCGACTCAAAACTTTAATTACAACTTGAAAACCCACGTAAACCTTTCGAGACATTAATTTTATCACTTAAACACACATTTTACCAATATTTCAGTGATAAATATTCAGTTACAACTATATTTCGAAATCTTAATAATGTTTGTCTCATGTTCATGTAAATAAAAACAGTTAACAAGATAGGTTAAGTTAAGCAAATCACAGGAAAGTATTTTGAAACGCTTGATAACACAAAGTCATAAGAGTTGCATTATATATTTATAATGTAAACCATCTCTATAAACATGCTAATTATTAAAAATAACTTAACTAAATTATAAGAGATGTTACAATAATTTTGCTGATAACCAATACACTTGACAACAAATGAGGTCCTATGAATTAGCGCGGGAATTAATAGCATTTAGATTTGTTATTTTTCATATATCAGTAGGGTTTTAATTGTAATGAAGCACTAAAGACCCAAACTTAAACGGGGTTTTTACTGAGCATTTCATCATAGGAACATGAATGTGTATAGAAAATGCTGATTGTATTTGGTTTGGTTTGTTTTCTTGCCAAACTCAAAATACTTTCTTATTAAACAGATACAAGAGATAAAAGCTTCTAAAACTTGTAATAAATAATAATGTTTTCATTTATTTCAAAAATGTTCATCGTAATATACTAATACGTTATTTTATAGTTTCCTGCGTAAAATAAAAAATCATAGTTATGAATGTAATAATAAATGGGCGTTAGAAATTCGTTTGAAAGCAGAAATGATATATTTATCGGTGTGATTATACAACTTAAAATATACGATTGATAGCAATATTATTGTGTACTAAATATTTTAAAAATTAATTTCATATGGCTCTGCATCTGATCAGGCAGAAGTTCCAGTTTGGATTACAATTTTAAAGTTTAAATTGCAAGAATATATCAATATTTAATTTAAAATATTTTTCATTAATCGATTATAGAGAGTTCTAACTTGCATTAAACTCCAAAATAGAGTAGTTCTGTATTTTCAAGTAGGTTGCTCTCTAATAAAATATTGGGTATTAACTAATAACTCTGAAGAAGTTTCGTTTCTACCCTTCAACTTCTTTGCCGAGTAAAGGATCTTAATTGGAATACTTGTATGTTATGTTTCTATAGTTGTAATCATATTTACGAGAATTAAAGTTTTTTACAATTTTGTCAACTGTATATTAACGGTATATGAGTAGATATAACATTTCACTCACTAGCAAACAACTCCAACAAATATGACAGAGGATGTACATTGAAAGTCCCCTCACAATATCATACCCTTAGGTGGCTTCAGTTTATTTATTGGTTTATTGAGCTTTTTTATTTTTTATGACCATATAATATAAATCGTGGCGAAACAACAGCAGGGTCGCGGGGTTGCATGCAAGAAATCAAGTTTACAGCTTATTTCATTCTCTGTGGACAGATAGAAAAAAATTTAACAGATATTTTACATCCGCTCGACAGACAAAACATAATGTAGTCAAAATACTGACTGACAGGCTTCATTGACGCTCAGCCCGAATTTCGTGGTTGAATATGCAGATTATAGAAAACTGACCTGCCTATTTAAAAATGTGAAGTAAATCTTGTTACTAACTTTTAAACATTGCCTGAAAATCTATTGTTTTTCCCTTTTTCTCTCTACGATTAAAAATGCACACGTTTAAAACCAATACTTAATTGCATCAGAATGTTCAAACAAGCCTTTATTCAACTATTTCCTCGTTGCCATTATAATTACCAATGAGACCTATGTAAAATAAAATATTCGCGAACCCTCAGCCAACTTCATTGAACTCAGTGTTGTCTATTTAGAAATGACAGTTAGTTAACAATGACACCAGTATGTAGGTTATTTAGTTTATAAGATGCATGCTGCAGGCATAAATAAACTTATACAAGCCCTAAAGTGATAGGCTTATCTAACGCTCAGACAATGTGATAGTTTAAGTCTTTATTACACGAAAGTCAAGTACATAATACTCATTTCAAACATGTATTTATGTGGAGTTTGTAAGTAGGTTTTAATACTCTAAAAAGTTTTTTTTTATTGTTGGTAACCCATTTCGATGTGGTTTGTAATGAAGTATTTTCTATTTAGAATATCATGTAGATTTCATTAAAACAATCCCAATTTTAATATACTGAACTAAATTTAGACCTGTATTATATTTAAGACCGTATTAGACTTAAGCATCTATATCAGAAAATCGCATATTATTTTATATCTTGTGAGATTTCCGGCAGTAAAATATTTTGACAATTGTGCTAGAAAGTATCAGCATTATAAGTACATATAATAAATATTGTAATTCTGTCAATTATTTCTCACCAAGGTTGGCATGGAAACCTTATATACTCATTCCTTTAGTTATGCAATTATCATTATTTGGATAGTTTTTTTTAAATATGATTGATCTGTCACTTAATAGTAACGGTAACGGTAAAAATAACTGTTTAAGAACTGGCGTCATTGAAATAATTTGTTTAACGTGGTTCCTAATATATCAATGGTCAAAAGAGTGTTATAGATATCTTTATAGTTATAAAAAACTAAAGGTCAAATAAAATAATTACTGTAATTTCTTTATAAATTTGTACTTCTTTTGTGTACCAGATAAGCTTACATTTAAAACAAGTAGTATTTTTCCATTAGTAACCATATAATATATAAGATTATTCACGAGTATTTTATTTTGCAAAATTTAGCTTAGATATAAACTTATCTTTGAATTCTTATTTTATCAGGATTTAGTTAGGCTATAGTATAACACCATTAATTATTTAGCAACTTGTAAAAAGTAGTATTTTTTTCAGAAATTACCGATAGTAAAAGGGGCCAACTTATTATATTATAAGCTTATTAGGTACATTAAAATCAATATAAGTTCATATACAAGAATATTTATTTTTAGAAAGTATTTAAACACCCACATTAATACTCAGTTTGTATAAAATATTATATTTTAACACATCTGATCTGAATTGTAGTAAATGTGATATATGATACACATATCATATATATGTATCACACACACACACACACACACACACATAATATATATATATATATAATATATATATATATATATATGAGTAGATATGAATATGGGGTTCCTAGCGCACTTTTGGGACAGACAGAAAATCAAGGGAAAATACTGTTTAAAGGACAGTAAACGAAATCTGTAAAAAATCAAAACAGTAACTCACGAATGAAAAATTAACTGAATCCGTTCCAAAAGCGACCCAGAATCCCCTACTGACCAAAAATGAAAAATCACGAATGAAAAATTACCGAATCTATAGCTGTTTGCTTCTACTTTCTTGAGCTGTCAAATCAATCTATGTGGAGTCAAAATCACAGTTTTTAGGGTTAAAATCAAGGTTTTTTTAAGGTCCCTACGCACTAATATTAGAGTTTTTTTTGAAAAAATCCTGAAAAATCTACTGAATTATCTCAAATATTATTGCCAACTTTAAGCTTAAAAAAGTTGATAACTTTTCCTTAATAAAAAGATATTTTACTAAATACTAAATAGTGAAAACTTGACACACTCAAATTTTCCTTATTTTAAATGGAGAGGAAAAAGGTATCATGTCCATACTGCAAAAAAGATATTTTTGAACACCATTATACCCGACATTATAATTCGAAAAATCATCATCTAAAAAAACAGAGAAATTTACGAGAAAGAACTAAATTATTTGAGGAATTGGGCTAAAGAAAATCAAATTGTAGATCATGAAAAGATGTACAATATAGAAAAATTACGAGAATTAAAGAAAAACTTTAAGGAAGATAAAAAAGATCTCAATCTATTTAAAGATGAAAAAAATTCAATCAATCGCTGAAAAATTGTCCATAGAAACAAACGATAAAACTAAGTCTGAAATGATCGAAGAAATTGATAAAACTCTTAAAGTAAAAATCCGAAAATATCATTGATGTAGAAGTTTTATCCTCAATACACGGTCTTTTCAAGCAATACATTTTAAACAAATTTAAACGACAATTCCTTGTCCAATTTACAAATATCTATCCAATTATGAGGCCAGAAATTAAAAGTTTAAATAGAAAAATTTCAAGAGAATGTTAAAAATATGAAAGGATATCTCTCTTTGGAATGTGAATACGAACGAACTTTAGTAAACGGTGAACCACAAACTTGCCCAAATGTATTTTACTATAAAAGCAGACGAAATATTTGACGTAAACGACTTTATTTCTAAACAATTTAATAAATTATCACATCGAGAACAGACAAATCATCCAAATAGGGGTTCAGGATGGACATTTAAAAGATGCAAACAACTAGTTTTGAGCATTAATAAACACGAAATGATGAACGCAGGATCATATATCGATTTACCAAAGAAAATCAAAGATAAAAAAGCTTGTATAAATATCAAAAATAAAGATGATTATTGCTTTATTTATTCTATCCGATGCGCTATTGAAAAACCTGAAAGAGACTGCGAAAGATCAAAAACAATATGAAACATTTGTAAATGACGAGATATTTTCAGGTTTCGAGTATCCAATGTCCTTAAAAGATATACAATTATTTGAAAAAACGAAGTTACAATGCCAGGTACAAAAATCCAAAAAATGTCTATAAATATCTACAGTTATGATGAGAAACTCAATATTGATTCCGTTACAAATTTCTCGAAAAATATGATGCCGAGTTAGAAATCGATTTATTGTATGTTAAACAAGAAGACAAAATCTCATTATGTTTTTGATAACCGATTTAAATAAACTCGTGAGTTCTCAGTTATCCAAGCATAAGGAAAGAAAATTTCTTCGTAGAAGATGTTTAAAGCCATTTCTTCTACAAATCTGGAGATTTTAACAGATCATTTTTTTTAGAAATTTGCAAACAACATGAAGTTTGTAAGCCAATTATGCCGTTTTCCAGGTCAAACAACAACATTTACTAATTATCAAAAGAAATTTTCTCATCCTTACGTTATTTATATGGATTTTGAAAGCATATTAGAGAAGATTCCCACATGCAAAAACAATCCGCAAAAATCGACTACAACCAAGATTCAGAAGCATATTCCTTACGGTTTTACTCTATATTTAGTATCAAATGTAACCAATCGCATGTACAAACCTATATGTTATCGAGCCAAAAATGAAGACGATTTGCCTAATGTCCCTGCAAAATTGTTTGAAGAGCTCAATAAAATATCAAAATACATAGCTAAAAAAGTATAATTCTAAGAACAAAAAACCTATGAAATATGACCGAAGAAGAAGAATTAGCGTACCAAAATTCCAGTCTTTGTCATATTTGTGAATGTGAGGGTTTTGATAATCAAACAAGAAAAAAAGTACGAGATCATTGTCATTTGACTGGAAAGTTTCGAGGAGCAGCTCATTTATCTTGTAACTTGAATCTCAAATTTCCTCAAAATATTCCAGTTTTCTGTCACAATATGAGTAAACTACGATACCCATTTGTACATAAAAGAATTGGCAAAACAGTATGGTAATGTTGATCTTGATCGCAAACACAGATGAAAAATATATAAATTATTTCAGTAAATTCAGGATATGGGTATGAGTTTGAAGATGATAAACCAAGAAAGTTCATCAAGTTTTCATTCGTAGATACGTTCAGATTCATGGCCCTCGTCTATAGAAAAGTTAGCTAAAAACCTCAAAAAAGATGATTTCAAGCATACAAATCATTTTATACAAGATGGTCTGAACGCAATTCTAGATAGACAACCAAATGACGAAGAAGAAATCTTTAAAATTCTATCTGGAAAAAGGCATATTTCCTTACGAATTTATCGATAGTATTGAAAAACTTGATTACACAGAAGACCTGAAAATTCAAGATTTCTATTCACTTTTGACAGACGAGAGCATATCTGAGAAAGATTATCAACACTATTTTGAGCGTTTGGGAACAAATTAAAAGAGAAAAATCTTGGAAATTACTCTGATTTGTACAATATCCAAGATGTTTTATTGCTTGCTGATATATTTGAAAATTTCAGAAATATTTGCTTAAATTGCTATAAACTTGATCCAGCACATTATCTAACAGCTCCAAGTCTCGCATGGGACGCTATGTTAAAATTAACGAAAATAGAATTACAATTGATTAGTGATTATAATATGTATTTGATGATTGAAAAAGGTATTCGTGGAGGTATTTCTCAATGTATTAAGCGATATGTTAAAGCAAATAACAAATATTTGAAAGATTTTGATAAGACAAAACCTGAAAACTATCTGTTGTACGTCGATGCAAACAACCTTTATGGTTACGGGCTTATGCAAAATTTTACCATATAAACGAAATCAAGTGGATGAACCCGAAAACATAACAACAACAAGCAGAATGGCAAGCAAACAATTTTAGAACTCACTGGCGACGAAGATTATGGCTATATTCTCGAAGTTGATCTAGGATATCCAAACAAATTTACATGAACATCACAAGGATTTACCTCTTGCTCCAGAACATTTTAAAAACAAACTTTGCACAAACTCTACTGGATAAAACTGAATAACGTTGTTCATTCAAGAAATTTGAAATTCTATCTGGAACAAGGTATGATTTTGAAAACATGTGAATAGAGTTATTGCATTTGATCAGAAGCCTTTTATGAAAAAAGTACATTGATTTTAACACAAACATGAGAACCAAAGCTACAAGTGACTTCGAAAAGGACTTTTATAAGCTGATGAACAACTCAGTTTTTGGAAAAAGTATGGAAAATGTGCGAAATAGATGTGATATCAAACTAGGAAATGAAGAATTTTCAATTAAACAGGCCAAGAAAACAAACTTCAAATGCTTTAATATCTTTGACGATAACTGTATATAGCGAGTCACATGTACAAACAAAAAGGGTTAAATTTAACAAACCGATCTACATAGGATTTTCAGTTTCTTGACCTATCAAAATTGCTAATGTACGAGTTTTATTACGATAAATTAAAGAAGTTTGATCCAGATTTGAATCTGTGTTACATGGATACAGACAGTTATTTTTATAGAATTGAAACGAGATCCTTTTAAAATTATTAAAGAAAATATAGAGGACTTTGATACGAGCGATTATCCAAAAGATCACGAATGTTTCACTACTAAAAATAAGAAGGTAATAGGGAAATTCAAAGATGAGTTAAATAGCGAAGTTTTAGAAGAATTTTGTGGATTGAGATCGAAAATGTACTCGTACAAATATCTAGACAAAAATCCAGTAAGATGCAAAGGGATTAAGAGAAGCGTTGTAAATAAAACAATAAATATCGAAAACTTGAAGAAATGTTTGTTTGTTCGAAGATAAAGAAGAATTTAGGGAGATGACAGTAATCAAAAGCTACAAAACATGAGTTGTACAACAGTTACCCATAAACAAGCTGGCACTGAACGCTAAAGATGATAAGAGAATTGTCCTAGAAAATAAGATCGATACAGTACCGTATGGATATAAAGGCGAAATTAAAACAGATATTTTAGAAAGAGTTAAACAAAGTTGGAAACTTTGAAAATTGAGAAATAACCGGAACGTTTTTATCGAATATGAATTGAGAAAGTCAAAGCTGTAATTTTTTCTATATAAATGGAGGCTCAAAAGAAGTGTACAATTTGTCAAGAATATAAATATTTTGAAGAATTTCATAAAAATAAGTCTAAAAAAGGCGAGGAATAGAGTCTATATGTGTAAAGTTTGTCGTAGTAAAATATGAGAGAGAATTAATACGATAAAATAGAAAAATTAACGTTAGAAGAGAGAAAAAATGTTGCGTTTGTTAAGAAATTAAGGATATTTCCCAATTTTACGATTGGCATTATAGTAGAGATAAAAAACATACACATTGTAAAGATTGTGCTATAAGAATTCAACGAAAAAGTCAAAAGAAACCGACTCTTTGCGAGTGTGTGGACGAATCATTCAATGTTTACCTTAATCTTCAAAAACATTTACAGACAAAATATCATAATTCTAGAGTTTAATAAAATTTAGAAACATTTTCATCGTAAAGTCCAGATTCATTGATAAAAACAGTGTCAGGATGAAGATTGTTAAGGGGCCATTCGAATAGCCTCTTGTTTCTCGGGGTCTATGGGATAGACTCCTGTAATTTATACATACAAAAGTTGTTTTTATCATCATTATCGACATTATTTATGATAGCTTGCCTCGTGTTTTCATATTCCTAAAATTTCTGCAACATCTTTTGCTTTGAACCAAATTTTGAAAAACGTAGAACGTGAACGTAGTAGAACGTGAACGTGGAACGTAGAACGTGAACGTGGAACGTAGAACGTGAACGTAAATTTTGTGTTTTCCGTTCACGTTCTACGTTCACGTTCTACGTTCACGTTCACGTTCTACGTTCACCAAGGGGAGCTATTGAATAGCTTACCTTCAAACTTTCAAAAACAACACTGTTTTCAACCTTTACACTCAAATAATAGCTTGTTAAATTTTTTCTATCTAAATGGAGTCTGTTGTGGATCTACTCAATAATCAACTTACATTCAATAATAAAAGACATTTGCACGATTGTTGACGAAAATAATGAAATTTGGTTTAAGGCTAAAGATGTTGCAGAAATATTGGAATTTAAAAATTACGAGACAAGCTATCATAGATCATGTTAAAGAAAAAAATACAAAAAAAAGCTTTGAAAAACATAGATTCTGACAAGGGTATCGAATCGCGACTCTTACAAAAATTACATCCAGACACTATTTTCATCAATGAACCAGGCATATATTCTTTAATACTGAAATCTAAAATGAAGATTGCAGAAAACGTTTCAAAATTTGGTTCAAAGCAAAAGATGTTGCAGAAATTTTAGAATATGAAAAACACGAGGCAAGCTATCATAAATAATGTCGATAATGATGATAAAAACAACTTTTTGTATGTATAAATTACAGGAGTCTATCCCCATAAGACCCCGAGAAACAAGGGGCTATTCGAATGGCCCCTTAACAATCTTCCATCCTGACCACTGTTTTTTATCAATGAATCTGGACTTTTAACGATGAAAATGTTTCTAAATTTTATTAAACTCTAGAATTATGATATTTTGTCTGTAAATGTTTTTGAAGATAAGGTAAACATTGAATGATTCGTCCACACATCGCAAAGAGTCCGGTTTCTTTTGACTTTTTCGTTTGAATTCTTATAGCACAATCTTTACAATGTGTATCGTTTTTTATCTCTACTATAATGCCAATCGTAAAATTGGGAAATATCCTTAATTTCTTTACAAACGCAACATTTTTTTCTCTTCTAACGTTAATTTTTCTATTTTATCGTATAATTCTCTCTCATATTTACTACGATCAAACTTTACACATAGACTCTATTCCTCCTTTTTTAGACTTATTTTTATGAAATTCTTCAAAATATTTATATTCTTGACAAATTGTACACTTCTTTTTGAGCCTCCATTTATATAGAAAAAATTACAGCTTTGACTTTCTCAATTCATATTCGAAAAAACTTCCGGTTATTTCTCAATTTTCAAAGTTTCCAACTTTGTTTTAACTCTTCTAAAATATCTGTTTTTAATTTCGCCTTTATATTCCATACGGTACTGTATCGATTTTATTATTTTCTAAGGACAATTCTCTTATCATCTTTAGCGTTCAGTGCCAGCTTGTTTATGGTAACTGTGTACAACTCATGTTTGTAGCTTTTGATTTACTGTCATCTCCCTAAATTCTTCTTTATCTTCGAACAAACATTTCTTCAAGTTTATCGATATTTATTGTTTTATTTACAACGCTTCTCTTAATCCCTTTGCATCTTACTGGATTTTTGTCTAGATATTTGTACGAGTACATTTTCGATCTCAATCCAACAAAATTCTTCTAAAAACTTCGCTATTTAACTCATCTTTGAATTTCCCCTATTACCTTCTTATTTTTAGTAGTGAAACATTCGTGATCTTTTGGATAATCGCTCGTATCAAAGTCCTCTATATTTTCTTTAATAATTTTTAAAAGGATCTCGTTTCAATTCTATAAAATAACTGTCCTGTATCCATGTAACACAGATTCAAATCTGGATCAAACTTCTTTAATTTATCGTAATAAAAACTCGTACATTAGCAATTTTGATAGGTCAAGAACTGAAAATCCTATGTAGATCGGTTTGTTAAATTTAACCTTTTGTTTGTACATGTGACTCGCTATACAGTTATCGTCAAAGATATTAAAGCATTTGAAGTTTGTTTTCTTGGCCTGTTTAATTGAAAATTCTTCATTTCCTAGTTTGATATCACATCTATTTCGCACATTTTCCATACTTTTTCCAAAAACTGAGTTGTTCATCAGCTTATAAAAGTCCTTTTCGAAGTCACTTGTAGCTTTGGTTCTCATGTTTGTGTTAAAATCAATGTACTTTTTTCATAAAAGGCTTCTGATCAAATGCAATAACTCTATTCACATGTTTCAAAATCATACCTTGTTCCAGATAGAATTTCAAATTTCTTGAATGAACAACGTATTCAGTTTTATCCAGTAGAGTTGTGCAAAGTTTGTTTTTAAAATGTTCTGGAGCAAGAGGTAAATCCTTGTGATGTTCATGTAAATTTGTTGGATATCCTAGATTCAACTTCGAGAATATAGCCATAATCTTCGTCGCCAGTGAGTTCTAAAATTGTTTCTTGCCATTCTGCTGTTGTATATGTTTTCGGGTTCATCCACTTGATTTCGTTATATGGTAAATTTTGCATAAGCCCGTAACCATAAAGGTTGTTTGCATCGACGTACAACAGATAGTTTTCAGGTTTTGTCTTATCAAAAATCTTTCAAATATTTGTTATTTGCTTTAACAATATCGCTTAATACATTGAGAAATACCTCCACGAATACCTTTTTCAATCATCAAATACATATTATAATCACTAATCAATTGTAATTCTATTTTCGTTAATTTTTAACATAGCGTCCCATGCGAGACTTGGAGCTGTTAGATAATGTGCTGGATCAAGTTTATAGCAATTTAAGCAAATATTTCTGAAATTTTCAAATATATCAGCAAGCAATAAAACATCTTGGATATTGTACAAATCAGAGTAATTTCCAAGATTTTTCTCTTTTAATTTTGTTCCAAACGCTCAAATAGTGTTGATAATCTTTCTCAGATATGCTCTCGTCTGTCAAAAGTGAATAGAAATCTTGAATTTTTCAGGTCTTCTGTGTAATCAAGTTTTTCAATACTATCGATAAATTCGTAAGGAAATATGCCTTTTCCAGATAGAATTTTAAAGATTTCTTCTTCGTCATTTGGTTGTCTATCTAGAATTGCGTTCAGACCATCTTGTATAAAATGATTTGTATGCTTGAAATCATCTTTTTTGAGGTTTTTAGCTAACTTTTCTATAGACGAGGCCATGAATCTGAACGTATCTACGAATGAAAACTTGATGAACTTTCTTGGTTTATCATCTTCAAACTCATACCCATATCCTGAATTTACTGAATAATTTATATATTTTTCATCTGTGTTTGCGATCAAATCAACATTACCATACTGTTTTGCCAATTCTTTTATGTACAAATGGGTATCGTAGTTACTCATATTGTGACAGAAAACTGGAATATTTTGAGGAAATTTGAGATTCAAGTTACAAGATAAATGAGCTGCTCCTCGAAACTTTCCAGTCAAATGACAATGATCTCGTACTTTTTTTCTTGTTTGATTATCAAAACCCTCACATTCACAAATATGACAAAGACTGGAATTTTGGTACGCTAATTCTTCTTCTTCGGTCAATTTCATAGGTTTTTTGTTCTTAGAATTATACTTTTTAGCTATGTATTTTGATATTTTATTGAGCTCTTCAAACAATTTTGCAGGGGCATTAGGCAAATCGTCTTCATTTTTGGCTCGATAACATAGGTTTGTACATGCGATTGGTTACATTTGATACTAAATATAGAGTAAAACCGTAAGGAATATGCTTCTGAATCTTGGTTGTAGTCGATTTTTGCGGATTGTTTTTGCATGTGGGAATCTTCTCTAATATGCTTTCAAAATCCATATAAATAACGTAAGGATGAGAAAATTTCTTTTGATAATTAGTAAATGTTGTTTGTTTGACCTGGAAACGGCATAATTGGCTTACAAACTTCATGTTGTTTGCAAATTTCTAAATGATCTGTTAAATCTCCAGATTTGTAGAAATGGCTTAAACATCTTCAACAAAGAAATTTTCTTTCCTTATGCTTGGATAACTGAGAACTCACGAGTTTATTTAAATCGGTTTATCAAAACATAATGAGATTTGTTCTTCTTGTTTAACATACAATAAATCGATTTCTAACTCGGCATCATATTTTTCAGAAATTTGTAACGGAACAATATTGAGTTTCTCATCATAACTGTAGATATTTATAGACATTTTTGGATATTTGTACTTGGAATTGTAACTTCGTTTTTCAAATAATTGTATATCTTTTAAGGACATTGGATACTCGAAACCTGAAAATATCTCGTCATTTACAAATGTTTCATATTGTTTTGATCTTTCGCAGTCTCTTTCAGGTTTTTTCAATAGCGCATCGGATAGAATAAATAAAGCAATAATCATCTTTATTTTTGATATTTATACAAGCTTTTTTATCTTTGATTTTTCTTTGGTAAATCGATATATGATCCTGCGTTCATCATTTCGTGTTTATTAATGCTCAAAACTAGTTGTTTGCATCTTTTAAATGTCCATCCTGAACCCCTATTTGGATGATTTGTCTGTTCTCGATGTGATAATTTATTAAATTGTTTAGAAATAAAGTCGTTTACGTCAAATATTTCGTCTGCTTTTATAGTAAAATACATTGGGCAAGTTTGTGGTTCACCGTTTACTAAAGTTCGTTCGTATTCACATTCCAAAGAGAGATATCCTTTCATATTTTTAACATTCTCTTGAAATTTTTCTATTAAACTTTTAATTTCTGGCCTCATAATTGATAGATATTTGTAAATTGACAAGGAATTGTCGTTTAAATTTGTTAAAATGTATTGCTTGAAAAGACCGTGTATTGAGGATAAAACTTCTACATCAATGATATTTTCGGATTTTACTTTAAGAGTTTTATCAATTTCTTCGATCATTTCAGACTTAGTTTTATCGTTTGTTTCTATGGACAATTATTCAGCGATTGATTGAATTTTTTCATCTTTAAATAGATTGAGATCTTTTTTATCTTCCTTAAAGTTTTTCTTTAATTCTCGTAATTTTTCTATATTGTACATCTTTTCATGATCTACAATTTGATTTTCTTTAGCCCAATTCCTCAAATAATTTAGTTCTTTCTCGTAAATTTCTTTGTTTTTTAGATGATTTTTCGAATTATAATGTCGGGTATAATGGTGTTCAAAAATATCTTTTTTGCAGTATGGACATGATACCTTTTTCCTCTCCATTTAAATAAGGAAAATTTGAGTGTGTCAAGTTTCACTATTTAGTAAAATATCTTTTTATTAAGGAAAAGTTATCAACTTTTAAGCTTAAAGTTGGCAATAATTTGAGATAATTCAGTAGATTTTCAGGATTTTTCAAAAAAACTCTAATATTAGTGCGTAGGGACCTTAAAAAAACCTTGATTTTAACCCTAAAAACTGTGATTTTGACTCCACATAGATTGATTTGACAGCTCAAGAAAGGTAGAAGCAAACAGCTATAGATTCGGTAATTTTTCATTCGTGATTTTTCATTTTTGGTCAGTAGGGGATTCTGGGTCGCTTTTGGAACGGATTCAGTTAATTTTTCATTCGTGAGTTACTGTTTGATTTTACAGATTCGTTTACTGTCCTTTTAAACAGTATTTTCCCTTGATTTTCTGTCTGTCCCAAAAGTGCGCTAGGAACCCCATATTCATATCTACTTATATGTATATATATACATATTCCAAAATTGTTAATTTTTTATGATTACTGTACTTCTGTTCCAGTGTAATAAATCATATAGCTTAATTATTTTTTTATAATCATAACAAATTTTTTTTGATATTGCTATGTCAATAGAGTAAACTAAATTATCTGCTGGAGTTATGATAATTTTTTAATTAGGAAGTATTATTGTCAAAGGAAAATCTTTTGCTTGGTTAAAATATTCCTGCCTAAGTCAAAGAGATCTGATAAGTCTAAGCCGTAAACAAAGGAATTCCAATAAAGCTGCCGTCAAAAGCGGATTTCAACAAAAACAGCTTACTGCATAGAAATAAAATATTCTTAAGATATTTCCAATTCCTTCTTTCACATTTCTGCCTATTATGATGCGGTAGTTTCTTATCCATTTTATAGAATAGAATCTCACTGCAAACTCTAAAAGTACAAGATGGTGTGGAAACTATGTATGTTATGGTAACTAAAATGTGTTATAAATATTTGTAATTACACATATGTTGGATAATTTAGTACTATACACAATTAAAACAATTTAAAAAAACAAAAATTTCCTTTTAGCGTTTAAAAATAAGTTTGACTGCATAAGAATCAGCTTAAAATATCTGAATAAAAGCCCTGGTTATAAATAATGATTTTGTCCACACTTAAACCGGGTGTTTTAGAAGTTCTAACCTCCCCTCTCTTTAACTTTCTTATGAATAGATATGGATTGATTTACTTTGGGGGGTATTAATATGACAAACTGAGGAGTTTTTTACATATACAAATGTTTGACTACCCCACTTCAAATGGGGTATTTTGGGGGTAAGTCAAAAATTTAAAATAGGAAACCCACCTCATGAAGGTATTATAAAAATAAGAATGGGACATACTAGAGGTCTCTGATGTTATTCTATAAAATTTGGCGGTCAATAAAAATTTGAATTATTTTATAAAAAACCCCACAGATTAAGTTATATTTAAAGTTATTGTAATGGAGATAAAACATTCACACACTAGTTATTTTTAGAACTTACGACAAACCAGATCATACAAAAAATTATTACAAGAATCAACAAACCTTGAATAACATAGCACTTGTTAGGTTTGTCTGCCTGACGTCCGGTATGATATCCTGGGAAGACTAAAGGCTGGTTTTGCCATATATTGATTACCAGTTAGTACGTGAGACACATTCAGTCCACTTTGACTCAGTAACTGGACTGAATTAGTTTCACATACTAACTGGTAACCAATAAGCCATAATCCTTGCTTCGAAAACTTATGAAAACTTAAAACGAAAGAATATACCTGGTCCCGGTTTTGAAATGTTTTTAAACATAAATCTGTAACATATAGTATATTGTTTTAAAACTCACAGTAAAATTAGTATGAAGTTTCTTTTAAAATGGGATTTCCACTTCAATGGCAAACGGAAATGTACCTGAAGATATTTATTGAATCTTTTCATCCCCAAAAATAAACATGTAGGGAACTAAAATGGGGTTAGGTAAAAAAAATAATATAAAAGAACATGTTCTACGTTGTTTCAAACCGCCCTTTCAAAAGAAATGTGTTTTAGATTCAAACCGTTTGTCGTAAAAGTTATTTAGTGTGAACTCAAAATTAGATTTTTCATGTATAAAGTTAAAATGAACCTAGTATTTACGTATCTATAGTGAGAAGTGTTGATTCAATGTGAAGCCTATTTTATCTTTCGCAGCAACCGCCTGAAATTAGTCCAAGTCCTTCTGAAGAGATCCAGAAAAAAAAAACTACAAAATAAACTGTAATTTAGATGAAAAGGTGTCTTCATTACCTCATTAGGTGAGTAATTGAATGCACTACCATGTTTAAGACATGATCCCCAAAAGCACAGTGAAGCAACCGAACTTTCTACACATAACGTAGCTGTGGTAGGAAGGGTCAATTTAATGCTCTTAATCAATCTTGTAACGGAAACATTTTGGTATCATTTTATCAATCAATATTTAACCATTTCGTAATAGCGAACTAAAAATGTTTTAGCATTGAATAATATGTCTAAGTTTCTATGTTTGAGACGGTGTTGGGAGAATTTGGTTGTGGGGACGTGATATACATGTCAACTGTTTATGTCATACCTGTTACAAAGTAGTACATGTCTAAGCCATTAAATCATATGTTTGCAATTTTTCATGTCTTGTGCTTCTTGAGAAGGAGGACAGCAAAGTAGATCACGTCATCCGCCAACTTCCACTCTCACCACAAGTTTATGTCGACAACACTTGACGACCAATATAGTGCAACATAGTGTTGCGTGATCACTATAATCTACTGAAAAAAATCAATACTAAAAATGAATAAGCTTTCAGTGCATAATAAATACTTACAATATTTGTAAGTGGTGGGTTGGAGTACAATAATCATAAGGATTAAAGAGAGGAACGATAATTTTTTCGAACAAACGAAATGTAGCCTATTTGTAATACGTTTTAATGTGTTTTGTTCTTCCACTCAGTAGATCCTTTTCTTTTTATTCCACAGAAAGTTAGACAAACATAATTATATAATGCTGAACCCATCAGATTTATTCTTTTGGAACCATATCTGAGACAGACTTATTAAAAACCTATAACATTTGACGCAAGACAGGTAATAAGCTGTCAGGTACTCAGCGTAACGAAGCTGAGACAAGTATAGTAGGTCTTTGTCTCCTTCCTTTATAACAAATTTTAAAACCCAGGTGTCCCACAGTGGGACTACGTGCAAGACATACTTTTCATTAGAAACCTACATCTGTCACAAGACAAGGTGTTGAGCGGGCCCGGTACACGGACAGCATAACGCGGCTGTGAGACAAATAGAAGCAAATATCTCTCCGGCTGGCAACACGTTGGCGTTAAAAATATTAAAGCTACAAACCGCAATTGGTATTTCAGGGTGAGAGAGGGATGTAACGCGTACATTGAAGGATGTCTGTTTCATATTGCCTTGAAGCCACTTCATAATCACTTACTGGGTTAAACTTTTAATTTACTTTAGTCGTAAACGAAGCCCATAAGTCTGAATTATAGTTTTTAAATCACCCAGTTTGTTCAATTCAGCTTTAATAACATTTAAAAGTTAATCTTTTCCTTGTGCCATTTTAGTAAAAATATCATGAATTTGGTTTTTATAACGATAACTTGGAGGACATTGCTTGATATTTTTTACGTTTCTAAGTTAATAGTGGTGGTGGGATTTATGGGACACCTGGTACGTACTTCAATAATATTAGTTTGAAAACTGATAGTTTTCATAATAAAGGTACGTTCTATAGAACTAAATATACATGTGACTTAATTCTCCGGCGCTCACAAAAGTGTCAGTCCAAACGGATTTAATTCCCGAATTTGCTTAGACTTTTAATTTGATTCTGTTTCTACAAGTTTATAATTACTAAACGATTCATTCTATGGCCATACTCAAAAATGTGGCCGTTATTTGAAATGTTTCTTCACCATCAAAGTTAAATATTTGAGAATGAATAAATCCCAACTGTATGTTTCAAAGTGAATAAGAGGAGCAATAAATACACTCAGATTTCATCAACAATGCTTTATTCACAATGACCTTAGGGTTTTTACTTTTCTTGAAGATCCATCCAAGGGGGTGTATGCGTTTCTTTCCTTTTAGCAAATTTTACTAACGAAGCATAACCGGAATTTGAATCTGAACATGAATAGCATAAACATTTTTTGGTTATTTGTATTAATGTATGAACTTTGAATTAATTTCCAAAAAACTATTGTCATCGGACAAAAACCAGTGATTTGTAGTTATTTCAAAATACAAAGATCACATAATACAACAAAGATGCATTTTTTAGATCATCATTAGCTTCAGGACCCTGGATCTTAGTACGGACGTCTCGCCACCCCAGTCAATAGTTTTTTTTACTACGTCCTGTACGCTAGTTGTTTAAAAAGTCACATTACGTCTCATTTCCATAACGGTTAAATTATAAAATAAGGTTGTCTAAAACATGACAAAAGCCATCAACCACTACTTTTGATCGTTGATAAGTATTGGTCTCATAACACAAATGCCCTCAATTATTTGAATACAAATTTCCAATTATTGTTTAGAATATAATAACAGCTACTTATTCTCAAGTATTTCCCAATAAACAATAAACAATAATATATTAGCTATATACAATTTCAATAAAAAATTTAATCACAATAAGTACTTTGCTCCGCCGGAATGAACCTGGATTTCTCAATTGACAGGTGAGTGCACTACCACTACCTGGCCACTACAGAGCCCTTACTTCGATTAAATTATTTTGTGTTTCCGTTTTGTCGCATATGTTTTTAAATAACCAAACAAATAAATATGTGATCGGATGACACTCGTCAAACTGCTTTTTTATTCCATCAACTAAAATGTGTATAAAGGGAAATTGCCAAATTTAATTTAAATAAACAATGAATCACAAAAAATTACTTAATCCACAGGGACGGATGTCACACTTGCCAGTATCAAACAAAAAAAAATACTAACAAAATATTGATCAAATGTTTGAACTGGTAATGGTCCAACTGAAATATATGAAACAAAAAACATAAGATCAGCACCACCCATGGTAAAATTAGAGGCAAAGAGTAGGATGTCCTAAAGTTAAACCCAACATGAAATGGGAAATAAATAGAAAATAATTAGGCTGCTTCCCGTACACCTTATGAGTTGGCTACTTATTATAAGATTATATGAATCTATCATACCCCTGAAACATGAAAAAGATTTTAATCCTACGCATGTTGAAAAAATAATACTTTGATTGATATATTAATGTTTTTCTACAGGTTAGCAGTATTTCCGTATAGACGTTACCTCTGACTATCACAGGTAACCTTTGGTTTTGCATTTTAAAATCTATTTGATGGATATAGTTTTCTCATACTGTATTCATAGTACAGGCAATACACTACTCTCATTGGCAGATAACCTTATAAAAGAATAAATATAAGATAGAAAGTACGCCCGCACCATGTTTTGCGTAACAAGCTTCAATGAGGTTAATTACAAACATCTCAAATCCATAGCTTCATTACATTATGCATACATATAGACAGATAATTAATCATACAGCAAAGAAGTGATTGTAAATGCATAATAATAAACTTATATTGATATCTTAATTCATAAATATATATATATATATATATAAAAATATATAGCAATGGCTTTGCATTTGTCCTAAAGATACCTATTACTTAATTTGATATAAATATAAATTACATAATTATACCTGCGAATATACAGCATTCATCGTATTCGATTACATAGCACAGTGCTTGACTGATTCCCTATTCTCCAGGAATGAAGCTCCACTCTACTTAACTCGTATATATGATTACTATTATTATTACTAATACGAATATTTAAAAGTAAATACAATATATTACTTAAATTTAATTTCGATTAAAACTTATACATTATAAAGTATAATACAAAAAATAAAAAACGTATATTCAATTATACTGTAGATAAATTTAGACTACTTGATTAGTTTTCATCAAGAGAGAAAATACTTGAATCTCTTTAGTCAACCGTGGACATTGTAAAACTTCTACTTGTGTTTACAGTCGAGTGCTCCGGACGATTCGATTACTGTAGCCCATTACAATCGGATTAATGTTGCCGAAGTCTGTTGTTTAGTTTAGTTAGTCCACTTTAAATGAATGAACCCTACGACAGGACGCGTCCACTCATACTGTATAGAATCCATTTCAAAGTACAAAGTGGATTGTTGGCCGATCACAATAGTACATCCTTTTACCTATTCTGTTTGTATATATGTGCAGTTTATTCTACGTTGAATATTAGTGAATATGATTGCTGGAAGACGATATTGTTGAATAGAAAAACTGGAAGAGGATTTCCGGACTTTTTGATTTCAGATTCTACATACGTGAAATTAATTTATGAAAACAATTGTAATAAATTATATTATTTTTCGATATCTACCTGGCATATTGAAATATAATTTGTATAATAAACATACATATAAACTGATAATTTTATACTAGTACACACACTCACCAAGCAATAGAAATATATTCAATATAAACTCGTGACATTTCGAATTTAAAATAATGGTGAGTAAACAAATACATACATTCTTACATAATACATACTTTTCATTGTAAAGTGGAAATTAAAAGTGTAGTCATCACTATTTCCTTATTGGATGATAACCAATTCAAATTTGATATTGTTGTAAATACTCGTATTTGGAAATACTAAATAGTATTTCTACTCACATAAACCTAGCATACTACATAAGAGAAAACAAATAAAATTTGTAAAAAAATTAGAAACAATTCTATTTTTTTTTAAATATCATTAACTATCATACAAGCCACGAAAACCAGTTGAAATTAAAAATTAACTATTCTGCAATGTTATCTGTCTTTGATTCGAATGACATAGTTTTGATGGGAAGGAAGTTTGGTTAATCCATATTGGTGATTAAAATTCAATAGGTAGTTCTAATTTTATATTACTATAGCAATCTAAAAAAATTCGATGAACAATGAATGATGCGTGATGGCTTGCTAGTCGAGTAATTTGTGTGCAATTTTTATAATGTTTGCAAACTCCATATACAATTCAAATGGCGTAGTAGTAGAATTTGAAAATTTTGGGATGACTCATCCAGAAGGGAATTTTTATTCAATAAGGTTATTCTTAGATTACGATCCCTTACGATACAGTATTTAACAGCAGAAAGTGTTGCGGTACATTAACAAATATTAAGCACCCAGTTTACTGTATTGTAATTTAAGCAAACTAGTGGGTAAAAGTTAGTGATGGAAAAATAAACAATACTATGAAATGGAATTAATTTAAAATGTGTTTTTTATTTTTTGATTTAAAAGTTCTTATTATTTTAAAATAAACGATAAATTTTCATTAGAACATTAACATGAAAGTTATCTTTATCGATATTTATAGTTTAATGGCATCTGTTTTGATCATATTTATTTTTATTTCTGTTTGCGCTCCAAGTCAATGCTGCATGTAAAGAATAGCAGTGAGGCCAAAATATAAAGATTTTTGACTCTCACTATGAGACAAAGGTATACTGTACTGAGAATAGAGGATAACACCAGATGAGATATATCACAACGTCAGGTGACGAGGCCAGATACAACCCAGGCTCAGTTGTACACTACGTGCCGGGACTGTGAACACGGTTGTATTGTGGGGTAACTAATGGTGCTGATTTTGTGCCTTTCATCCGTGAATCCAATTAATGCTCTTTCAACTAATCCAGGCAAGTTGGCCGTAGATACGTTTTTTCTACATAGCTTTTAAAAAATTTAAAAAACACATTGGTTCATAGTTAAATGTAATCAATTAAATTTCAAGTTAATGTTTCGGTAGATAAAAAAAGCAGGACATATACATTAACATTCCTGAACAACAATAACTGATAATTGTAGTTCTGATGATGGAAAGTAGGATCTACTAATGAGTTTAATGGTTTGCTTACAATGACACGGGTGTGGAACTTTATAACTTTAAAATTTAATATTACTCACCAAAATAAATATATTTATTAAAACTTATGAATACAAATACATTTACTGCTCTTTAAATGTAAAATATTTATCGAAGGCAAGACAAAGTAACTAAAATGATCTGGAGTTGGATTGCAAAGTAGACTGATAGAGGTTTCCCCCAGTAATAGGTTTTATTCAAATATTTATGCGTAATAAGTCTATTAAATGTAACACACTGAAAACCTTGCTTAATCTCTACATTTTTATGAAATAGAGACTATATTAAAATAGGAGAAGCCAAGAGCGAGTAACACATTCTGAAGTACCAATATCTAAAAAGGCGATTACTGTTGTGGAAACGGCTTCTTCTTTATTCACTATTGTTATCTTTATATTTTTGCTGCATAATTATATGAAGTAAAAAACCTATATTCTTTACTGAAGTTTGATAAGGACAACATTTGTTTGTGGATTAGAGTTAACAGCTTAATTCAGGTGTGATTATAATTTTATTTGAAAATAGTTCTAGATATGATTTTGCAATTTAACTAATAAGAACCACTGTAACGAACGAAAAACTCTATTTTAGAGTTTTGCACTTAGATTTTAAAAATAGCTATTGTTAGGCAATATGAATAATTCATTAAACTTAATGGGAATGTAAGATCTCTAAAAATATTGTTTCAATAATCTGACCCCTAGATTTGCGTATGCATTTGAGATTACTAATTGCATCTATGGCAATAATGTTTTAGTGGCTTAGATGTTTTCCATAGACTTTAGATTTTTATGGTTTTACACAAATTAATTCCTTGAGAAATCCAAAAACAACGCTAATTTGGTGTTTGGTACCTGTAGTTGAGCGTAAACGTTAATACTCAATCTGTCCATAAAGTTAGACCTGTTAATACTGAATTAGATTGGAAATACATCAATTATATTTCTTTTATTACGCACATCCGGGGCCGCATTGAAAAACTGAAGTAAGATAGATAGATAGAGAGAAGATAGATGAGATAGATAGATAGATAGAGAGAGAGAGAGAGAGAGAGAGAGAGAGAGGAGAGAGAGAGAGAGAGAGAGAGGAGAGAGATGGGAGAGAGAGAGAGAGAAGAGAGAGAGAGAGAGAGAGAGAGAGAGAGAGAGAGAGAGAGAGGAGAGAGAGAGAGAGAGAGAGAGAGAGAGAGAGAGAGAGAGAGAGATGAGAGAGAGAGAGAGAGAGAGAGAGAGAGAGAGACGAGAGAGAGAGAGGAGAGAGAGAGAGAGAGAGAGAGAGAGAGAGAGAGAGAGAGAGAGAGAAGAGAGAGAGAGAGAGAGAGAGAGAGAGAGAGAGAGAGAGAGGAGAGAGAGAGAGAGAGAGAGAGAGAGAAGGAGAGAGAGAGAGAGAGAGGGAGAGAGAGAGAGAGAGAGAGAGAGAGAGAGAGAGAGAGAAGTAGAGTACATAGGAAGGCGCATTTATTTAATCTCAAAACCGGTAACGGTACTCATGCTGACTCATTGACCTAATTTAGACAATCGATGGTTCATTTGCTTCTAGTTTTGGCAGTTGAATGTGGTCAGCAGCAATCAAAATATTTTAGGATGGGACAGATTTATGTGTGATTGGCACATCCAAGTTTTAAAACATCTGGTAGTTAAACTATCGTCTGGATGGTTTTCGTTCTAGGCTGAGTTTCAGCATTTAGCTTAATGTTTTATTAGCTTAATAGAAACGTGTGGTTAATATTACTTTACCCACTTTACATCAGTGGTTCACTAAAACATGGAACGTATTTGGAAAGTGAATAGGGAAAACAAAGAAAAGCAATTTAGGTGCGGAAAGTCCTATAAATATAAAAAAATATGGAAAAAGCAAGTAGCAGTTCCATGAGCTGACACCATTCTGTCCGATAAGAATAAAGGAATAATATCCCTCAACATGAGAAAAGGTAGTAACTATTAACAGAATCACGTTTCTACAACTTATAAAAATTATCAAACAGATCTTAACCATAGTACATTTGAATCTTCAGACTCAAGATAAAAACTGCATTATTTTTATAACCACGGGCGAGAACTACTTATTTGCCTTAAAATTAATTACACAGCAAAATGTAAGTAATCTGGAATCCCTAAAATTAATCAGTAATTAAGACGCGCAAAACACATGCGTAATGAAAATGAAGCCCAATATCTCAGAGAAAAAGATAATGTCCAAAAATTCCCCAAAGAGGTGGAAGATATTTAGACCAAAGTGACAGAATTACATGACAAATTACAAGCTGAATCTTAAACTGCCCTTAAACGCAGGTGGATGGCACTCTCCACTATTTTAACGTATATGCTGATAGTCTCCTGCTATATTCTCTTAGTTTATAACACACCTCACTATGAGAGTTCTAATTACCCTTACTACATAACCGTTCCCTTAGATCAATAATCTATTTGGATATAACCTAAATTAAATCTTAAAATTAAATTTTTTGTGCCACATTAGAGTATGTGCAAATCAAAGCATACTGTTTAATAATTGGGTTTTTGTAAGGTAAGTTTTAGCAATCTATCTTTACAGAATAGTACAGTAAAGTTAGATGCTATCTTGTAGAGGTAAGTACCTACTCACACCGCCAACACCTCAAATATCCTCACCCACGTAAGCCCCAATGACAGTCGTTTTAGAGTTTGAACTCTTAAAAAAATATGGTTTCCAAATAATATAACGACCCCCCCCAAATGAAGCGATTCCACTATAAATGCTTAAATGGGAAATAAAATTTACTAATGATGTGAAAATAACAACAGTGAGTTTTAAAAAACACATAAGGTTTAGTAATATTTCGTAAGGTTCACATTAAAAATGTTCACACGTTAAAATAATTTTAATAATGAATAAAGACGGCCCTTGGGTTTGGAAGAGCTGCGAAAGCACTTCATAGATGAGATCGGAGGAGGGGCCGCAGTAGGAATGAAATTATATTACAAAATTTGTTGAATTTTACATAGTTCCAATTTTAGAGCATGTAGAAGAAAGGCAGCCGTGAGAGTTTAATATAAATAGATATACTTCTTCTCTCTTCTACGATTTATAAAATTGGACTGTATTGGTCATGTTGACAAGACCACTCGAGACCGGCTGGACCGGATTTGGGTAATTTTAATTTATGTATAAAAGTTCCGAGGTAGGTGTGAAAAACACTGGACAAATTTCTCAGAATAATTTAAATAATTATTGAGAAAATGAATGATAATACTTACGACACGTAATCTTAAAACGTTACATGACCGGGGTGTGGGGGGGGTACCAAAACCAGAACTGATGAAACTTTCAGCTAAAGCCCACCAAAAGTTGCAGAAATACTTGGTTTTCCATTTAAATTTAGAAAATTAGAAAATACTGAATAAATCATTCAATGCTTGATTATTAGTGTGTGTGCCAGAGAGTGCAAAGACATAAGTTACTATATAATTTGTTATTTTAGATTTCACTAGTGACGAGATAAACCATTCTATTGCATTGAAAAATAATATTTAAAAAACAATGTTTGACACAACCTAATTTGATGAATACAAAGCTGTGAATGATTTGGCACTTCACATAAGATAAACGGAAAAATGGTTGTCTCCCTAAATAAAGTTAACTGTTAGTTAAAGTAAAGCAAAGGGATGAGAGCACAACTATTACCCTCGAAATAAGAAGCAAAATACAAGCGAGGGAGAATAGA
>NW_025783244.1:0-108898 GCF_021130785.1 Homalodisca vitripennis | reverse complement strand
AAAAGGGAGTGTAAACCCAATGGTGCTTTTGGTTACTTGTGCCAAATGAATATTCAGAAGCGCTTTAAAGCTCTGGAGAGTGATATTCTGTATTAATAACCCTTACACCTTCCGTTATTTGTTTGCGAAAGCTTGATACCAGGTTAAATCAAAATGTTTACACTTCTCAGTCGACAGGTATCAGCCTCTAATCCTGTCTTGACTTATTGAATAAATTAGCTTAAGATGAAGGTTACGCGTCTCAATCGTGCAGGCCGGAGGCCTTATATCAAATTATGTGAGTTGGACACTATCACTGGTTGCTAACAGTGTCGAAGAACCATTTTAGAGCTTCAAGACCAACTCATCTAATTATTTTAAGGTAGGAGAAATCGAACATCAGTATTTAGGTTTCCCAACTCCTCCCAAATGTCTATAGCGACTTCCAGAACGATCACTGTGAAACTTCTGTTTTTATTTACAGGCAACCAGATATATGACCCTCCAACTTTTTTATTAGGTCTACATTTACTCCTTTAATGTAACTCTTTCCACTTATCAACATTTACTTTCTCCCTTGAGTTTCCAGCTAAGCAGTAAAAATTTGCTTTAGCCTATTACATACCAATGATCCTTGTGGCTTTTCTTTCTCCTGAGTTGTATGACCGCTTAATATTTTCTGCATGTTGTTATGATATTCAGGAAAATTGATTGTATAAAATTAAAAAAAAAAAAAAACCCCTTAGTACTTAACTTGCACCAAAAGAGAATTATTTTTTAGTCAGGAAATTTCTAATGAACTTTTGTGTAAATAAATAAATATAATAACAATTATAACATAAATTTCTATTCCAGTGGAATGTCCGTACAAAACTATGAGCTACATGGGTTTTCTGATGAGGTCCGGAAAGTGGTTACGCTACCGTAGTACAAATTACGGTTACCAAAAGCAATGAAAAGCGATAAGCCAAATTATCAAGCAAATTACGTTGTTTTTCATTTTGGCTTTTTCTTAAAGCGTAGTCACAATTGCCAAGAACTGGACCTGTGTTGCTGCGATTTGTTAGTACTAGTACTCAAGCTACTGCGCTGAACAATTAGGGTAAACAATCGTACTCATTGAGTCTATGTCCTGTGTGGTGTGGTGGGAACGTACTGTAAACGCTTTCTTTGTTCTAAATCTCACCCCTAACGTTCCAAAACTCTTTATGTGCAAACCTGTGACAGCGCAAGCACAGGAAGTCGTTCCAGCGGGAGTAGTACTCTTGTTTTCAGTGGCTACTGCAGACGGAGAAAAACCATGCCACCCCTCCCCCCCAAGAGCTCCTAGCCCGAAGGTTACTAAGTTCATCCCTAGTGGTGACAGTGCCGTCCTCCCGACTCCAAGGTAGAAACCCTGGCAGGACCTGCGGTCCAGGTGTTTCCACTTCTTCTCAAGTAAGCTGCTCTTTGGCTCCCCTTTAGTTTAAGTAATTCTTAATATTTGCTTGTTTGAACTTGGCATTTCAATTCCATTTTAGGTTTAAGATTTATTTGGCATTTCAATTCCACATTTAAATCCCTGTCCTGAATTGAAACACAGAACGAGGAATCTTTTCCCCAATGGCCGATTGAAATGGCGTGATCGTTTAGAATAGCGTCGGCTGGACCGTTGTGGCAGTGTGCCATCCAAAGCTGTAGCTTGTTCGCGATATGATCTAGTTTAGGCTGGTCTCTCTCTGAACACTAAGTAGCGGGCGTTGTCTCGATTGCCCTTTTTGTACACCTGCTAGTGTGTGGCTAATAAAATGTTCCATGACAAGACCTTGAGTCACTGTTCCTATCTCGGAATCGTTCTTGGGTTATGTATAATTATAATTGATTTAATAAATATTGTTTGAAAATTACATTAAGAAAATAAAAATTCATAGGAAAAGGTTAATGGTTCTGCTTTCCTCATAATTAAAATCTTATATATTATTACAACCCTAATAGTTGCTAGCTTAATAAATAGGTGCAAATTCTTTTCCAGGCAATATATAATAAATTTTTCTCCAGGAATGAGAGTAAACACTATCAGGATAATGAATCTAAAAGGATACATGTTTTGTACGAGATTAAATATATATTCCTTTAAAGGCAAGCATCAGTTTTTCTCTAATGTTAAAAGATAAAGCTTACAACTAGTTATTATATTATAGATTTATATTTTATAGAAGAAGTTTGTATATTTTAAAAATATACATTTTTTTAATTAAAATATATTTGTGTATATTTAGAGTTATATTAATGTTATTTGAATATTAATTTTCAGCACTTTGAGGTGTGTTAATTTAGATCGATTTATTGTTTTTCCAAGGTATTTAAAAATAATACTGTGTTGATACCGCTGCAGGGTGGTTCCCCCAACTGTGTACGAGGCAAGGATAGTGTAGACATTAATTACGTGCTGGATGAAACAATGGCCAAGTGTGTCTTGATACATTGTCCTTTTCATGATTTATCCTACAGTCTCGTACCACGTTGTTACTGTGTTGTGTTGGTAGGCACAAACTGAACATTTGTGTCGTCATAAAAGTACTTGATTAGTAAAAAGTTTTGACAAAACAATTCTCCAAAATATCTTTCTCTCACTGTTTAATCTGTGATGTGACGTTGGTGGTGGCGCTTTATTTATTGGTATTGTGCTCATATGTTACGATGAAAAATATAATAAACTATAAATTACTTTTGATCGAAAATGATTTAATACCGCTTATAACAAAGATACAAGGATAAAATGTATTTCTTCTAATAAAAATATAATATTAACTCCTAAAATATATTAAGTTTAATAACAAATAAAGGATTTTTTTAGACAACATTGTAAAAAATTAACTCTAAATATTATATTTACCTAGATGTATGAGTATTATTTAACTAATTAATGGTTTATTTAACTTCTTTATTGTGTATATACGATTCGTTAAATCCTTTAAGAGCTATTTGGGAATAGACACTTAACTTTTTTGCTACATACTGGTATAATAATACACTATATTTAAAATACTACAAATATTGAAATAAATGTGTCCAAAGTGGAATTCCTTATTTTAAGGTAGTTTAAATATCTTTAAATGTTTAACTATTAAAACGCTTTAATTTTAAAAATCATTACGGTCCTAGCCAATTATGCATAGTAGGAAAACCAATTTGAGATTAATGATATTTTATTATGGCCCCTGTATAAATCCGGCCCTGATTTAATATTTTTACCTCAATGTTAAAATGCTCAATTAAACACGGCTCAATATCAATGATCAAAGTATAAAAGGCACTAAAAATACAGATGAGTAAATACATAATTAACTATGTTTTATTTAGATTATGAGAATTTATGATAGCTAAGCTTTTAACAAATTAGAAATGAATCTAAATTACTTATGGAATCACAAAAACTAACTGGCTATAAATACCTTTTAACGCCTCAAATACTTTTTTAACTGTTCCTAGAGGTTTTTTTTAGTTTGTTTAAATGGGTATAATAACCTCAGGGAACAAAATCTAGATTAGCTCTTCGTTGCAACTTCAAACGGATATGGACTGTAGGGTAGTATTAAACATTATTTGAAGTTAGATTAGATTATAGTATGATTAATTTTCAATAGCTCAATTATACACGATCTTAAAGGTAAAAATAATTTTATTGGATTATTTCCACAGTATTTAATGCTCAATAAATCGGTATGTATTTACTGTATTCATCTCTATGAAAGGTTTTTTATTTCTCAAAAGAACCTTAAGAGTGAGTCTGTGCAGCTATTTTTATTTAAACATTTTACAAAAAGTAGAAGTTAATGTGGTATATCCTAAAGACCCTCCTGCTTCAGCGCGTATAAACAACACTCTTATGAAATCTTTATTTAATTGTAAAACTATCCTAAATAATTCCTTTTACAAGATTAATCAATGATTGTTTGATGACTGCTGAAAAATTAAGTAGTCCATCTCTCCTTGAGCAACGCCCGGCAGATGCCTATTTTTTAATATTATTACACACAATAATAGTGTTTTCATATTGGTTTAATATCAGTGGATATATTGATATTTTTATGTATTTATTTTACTGAGAGATTGATGAAAGAATACTTAAACCAATTATACATCAATCCGATATTTATATGTTTCAAACTCTACATAAAAGATTATTTTTAAATCATTATTTAACAGATAACTCATAAAATACAATTGCATCAGGTATAAAATATCATTTATCAACAAAAAAGTTAATGAGGAAAAAAGTCTGTGTTTTTAAATTGTAATAATAATTCTGTTACAACAGCAGACTCTCTAAGAATAATCCTAACAATAAGCAGACAATAGATATTTGTGATAGTTCAGGTTATTATCCCCCTGTAAAATATCTTTAAGGCTTTTCTCGTGAATCAATCATAAATTTAGATTACTAATTAATTCCCAATGTAATGAAAAGCTATTATAATTTTATGTAATGTTTAAAAAATTCCTCCATTTGATGAACTAATTTTCCCCTTAAATACCTTTTCTAGCTTTGGCTAATGACAGACATATTTGACTATCAATAGGGATATTGAGTTATAAATTATGGTTTTAATAGACTGACATTTAAAATTTCGTCCTAAAGTAATTCTGCATGCATTCTAACTATATTTTATATATGCTTTGGATATTAAATAGAAACGCGGCAATTCGTGATGGTGGAATAGTAAAACTTAAAACTCTAAAGCACCTAAAATTGAATGAAAGCTTTAAAGCGATACTAAATTTAAGAAACAAAAACAGAGAATATGTGATGGGAGAAAAAGACTATGACGAGGGTTAGAGGATGGAAGAATGGGATAGGGGCTCAGAAAGAATAAAAGAGTAGATGGAGGAGAGCTTGTGAGGTGAACCGAATAGAGATGAGTAGAGAGGAAGGACGAGGGACGGATTGTTACGGTGACGGGTAGCGCGGGCCGGACGACGGAAGGACACGGGGGGGCGAGGTGGGTTGACACTATCCGGACGCGGAACACGGGGGAACCGGCGGCGCGGGGCTTCGGGAACAGCCGTCCCGCGGGTCGGAGGGCGTGATTTAGTAGGTTGGACCCTCCTTTGAGACTTGACCTAAGAAACATCTCTAGAATTTAACGTTAAAATTAAAAAACCAATCATAACGTTTACTTAACTTACCTTAATTGTTATGAAACAAACAGTTACTCAATTGTTATGAATTTCAAAAGGCAAACAATTTAATACACAACAACTATTAAATTTCTACATATTTTCGTAAACAGATAATAAGTATTAAGATAAATTATAAATGGAATATTAGTAATGGATAAAATACGTCAATATTAAATGTTAAGATACGAGGTTAAAACCATGATAAAATATCTACCTAATTTTACAACACCTACTTTGAAACGCTAACAACAGTTGAACTTTCCTTCCTAAATTGTTAGTTAATTATTAACACTAGAATAATTGAAATCTCAATAAGATTCTTCATAATTAATTAAGTAGAAGTTTTCGCGACGTTGTTACTGGCCTAGATTCCTTAACTTATTCATTATCTTGATTAATTATCAAGTTTAGAAACCAATCCATCTTATTTTGATTAACTTAGATCCTGATAAAGTGGCGCTGGGCTGTACTTCTTCTTTATTATACCAGCGTCAATTACAAATATTTTCATCCATTTCTCTGAATCTCCTTTATTGAGCGCGAAATACTAATTTTAAATTAAGTTAAAGAAGCTTTGTACTACTCTAATTTATAGTTATATATTTCAAATAAACAAAACCAAAGATCAACTCCTTGTTCAATAATACAAATTTTAAATAAAAATAAGCATATTTTCAAGACTACTAAATAATATAAAAGAACTGAACAAGAATATTTTTACAAAACAAATGAAACTAAAATCTTACAATGCACAATTTTTTAAGGTGGCACGAAATAAAAAAACTTATATTATCTGGTAAATTCTGAGTTTAGTTATACATTGTTTTAAAAGTTTCTTCTGCTTGCATATAATGTTAAATAAACAACAGAAGAAGAAATCACGAGGTTTAGTACTTTATTTCATAGCGATAACGAAAAAAAATATATATCGAAAGGTACACTGGGATTAGCCATTATTTAAAATTTAAAACGTACAAACTTCATTCACTACAATCACTAATAGACTACAGCTTGTGTGTGAGAAGTTGTACCTTCTATTCAAGTATGAATCATAAATACAGATATTTAATCTGATTTGCCAGAACGTGTTTTTAATCACAACAGTTAATTCATAACAATTTATTGTATGAAAAATTAATAATGTCCTAACTAGTTTTACAGAACCACGTTTTATCTTATATTGCATCCAATTTATTTTGTATCAAACCACTAATCTTTTGTATATGTCAAACTTGGTGCTACACATTTTGTGGGCATAGGATTTGAGTCTTTCGTTTTCTGAAAACTTTTGTTTTTATAAAGTTTTTTTTATTTGTTGAAAATTGTATTATTTTAATTTTTGTAGCTAACCTATGCTACTCCCTCCTAATTAGTAATACAGATTAAGAAATGCCAATCACTAAAACCTAAAATGTAATGAATATTTTTAATATAGTTGTTATTTTGTGGGAGAATATGTAGATTTGTTTGTGGGGCATGCATGTATTTTAAGGCAACAGTCTTATTCCATCTGTTGTTCTTCGTTATGTCAAAAAGCCTCTAATGGATTTGAACTTAATTCCCGGCGAAATAACTTCCCGTTTCATTTTAGAGGTTTGAGTTAATTTAAATGATCTAAGCATGTTCTTAAGAGCTCTGCACTCCATTATTACTGCTCCATGAAAATTATATTATATCCTATTAAAACCAAAAGTGCTATATTAAAAATATTATATATTTATATAAGTAATTTATTGTTATCTCCTCTTCTAGATAAGATCAAAATTGGCCTCAACTCCCACAATACAACATATAAACTTAAAACCAGCCCAAGTGAAATATTTATTAGAACCCTGAGCTATGGTTATAGCTAGTGAATTTCATTTGGGCAAAATATTCCATCTCGATGCTACTTGCCATGTTTCAAATGCTTCCTACAATAATCGAGATATAAGGAATACATTCCACGATTGCTTGTGGGGTAAGCCATGTTTAGTTTTTAGGAGGTAATTTTCTGGTTTCCTCTCTTATTTTAGTGCTGTAGTACTGATTTCACACTAGCTCTGAGGTAACCTAAAACATTCTAAACTCCGCACATATTCCTTTCTCATTACTCCAGTTTACAATCTACGGCGCTTTAAAAAAAGAGATTATTCATAGAAACTACGATATGTTTCATAGCATCAGGGCAGCAAACGTTAAGGTATATACAACTCGGCATATTATTTCGTCTCCTTTCTCGAGTGCTCTCACAAGAAAGTTTTCTGGAACCTTGTAATATACCTATAATAACCCTTACGCAACTTATGTAATTTTGGAAAATTCTAATCTCCACAATTTGAACTTCTGATTTTCTGCTTTTGCTCCAGACGACATTTTAGATTGCTGTCCTAACATCTTTGAGATAATTGATGGTCACTGGAAGAAACCTACACCTTTGCATATAGTTCCGACTTGTTGCTTCCGACCTGAAAAACTCCTGCACGAGCATTTTTTGAATTTTTATTATAATTTAAAAAACTATTCGTAACAATTAACAAATCCAAGGCAAAATAAAATATTATGGTTTAAAAAAATATAAATCTCCACACTTAATTTTGTGCCGTTGAACCGGGCAAACATTTTTTTTATATTCCCTTCAATAAGGACGTTAATCAAACCATTATCATGAGAATATGAAAATTAGCCTAGCATCTTTGAGGTAATTTTAAGGTCATTGGATGAAAACTGAGTATCTGCATCTAATACCGTCTCGTTAATGTATCTCTTGTTTCATTGGAACTCCTACTGGTGTGATGTTTGGAACCATAATGTAAATACGACTACCTTAACTCTGAGGAAACTTATAGTGTTTTCAAAATCCCGATTTTGGCTCTTAAGTTTGTACCGTTGCCCCATGACGAGTTTTTATACTATCTCAAATACAAACTTTACTGGACCCATTATCGTTACACATATATGATTCCTGGCATGGTTACCTCACACATGCTCATTTACGCTCATTGGAAGAAAAGTGCAACCCTGCATCTTGCTCCGTCTTGTTGTTTTCAGATCGTGTTTCAAAGGACTCATTGCCTCATCCTACAGAAGCAATTTCTGGAATCGTAATTTATAGAAAACTTCTCAAAGTAACTTTTACGTATTTTATAGTGATTTGGAAAATTCAACCTCCGCATTTAATCCTGTTCCCTTGCTCTAGGTCAATTTTTTTTATTATTCCTCTCATTCCGAAGCCAAACACTAAGGATTATGTTTTCTGGTATTGCTGAAGTAAATTGTAAAATAATGGCGTGTCCTCAATTTCCTTTGTCTGGCTTCTCCATTTCGTTTTGTTTGTAAAATTTCCAAAGAATTGCCATGTCTTATACTTTTTCAATCCTTATAGAGTTTTTTGCGTGTTTAATAAAAGAGGCTTGAGTAATTAATACAGTGCCTAAAATATTAAAAACCTCATTAAATAAATCAATAAACTGCTAAAAGTTGCCTATTTATAAACAAATTTGCTCACTGGGGCAAGACAAAAATGCTAAATAGCTCGCTTACTGTATTATATAGACGATATGAGCAAAAAGGCCTTTTTTAACAGTAAAAGACTTATGGCAGCAAACTGGGAAGGTATAAAATTTGTTTATAATTTACGCTCACATATCAGTATTAAAAATATCCTCGAGATAGTAGGAATGTCGCCAGAACCTATATCGTCGTACCAATAACAGAAGAATGTTCATGTTTGTACAAATAATACAGGAGTACAATGTAAGATTTTCAGGTTGTAGAGGACAATTTTTAAATAAGGAAAGTAAATACATTAAGACTTTCTTAGCATTGCGGTCATACAAGTTTAAATCTTCCATTACACATAAAGCATAAAATCTCAAGTATTACACATATTGGTCTTTGGAAAATTTACTACTTATTTTGTAAAATATAAGGATATGTTGATATAGTATCGCTGTTACTTAATAACAGTGTAAAAAAATATTGCTCATACTATCAAAACTTTGCTTTTTGTTTGTCTTAAAGATTATACCTTTTTTCTGTTACATAGCCAATTAGCTTACAAACACAAAAAGTAAATTTTCAGTGAAAGTATAAAAATAGTTATATAAGTACGTAAGCATATTTAAAAATTGGGGTTTTTAAACAACGAATACTTGCTTTAAAGAATATTAAAATTTAAAAATAACGATTCCAATATAATTGGAGCTGGCCGTTATATTATAAAATTGGTACTGATGTAATGCATACTCGAAATTTGCTTTTGATATTAGAAAGAATTTTAAAATAATATAATGCAATTTACATGCTGCAGTAGATTTCAATTTATTACTGATATACTTTATTTTATTTTTATGGCTCACCTGTTTATATGAATAAGATATTTTACTTTTTATTATAAATAAATATTACAAATATTTTCTAAAGCACTAGCCTCACGAGTCTTTAATAAGCGTAATTCATGCTTACAAAAATACATCAGTAATAATTATTCATTAATAATTTTACATTTGATACCCATTATATTATTACCCTACATATTTTGGCTTTAGCTGAGTATTAGTATTATATCCATTGGGTTTAAAATAAAAATATATAAAATAATGGTTTGAGAGTTTTCAATTTCTGTAGATGGAGTGTAATTTGAAATCTACCTAAAATAGTGGAAAGCCATTAACCAGATCTACAGAACCTATGTGACCCATTGAGAAATTAAGACATATACTCGCCTTCGGCTCGCTGGGGGCTACGCCCCCAGGCCCCCAAAGTAAGCGCTTGCAAATTCGGGGATAAGCGGAATTCGGTGACTGGTTAAGTCCGGACATTAAGTAAATGACAAGGGATTTAAAAAATTGACCTTTTTCATAGATTTTTTTCCGGATTCGTAAAAACTTTTGACTTTGAGGGCATTTTGCGGTTAAACCGTTAGAGATACGACAAAAAGTGACTGGACCTTTCTTGTTGGAAATTTAATTTTGTCTTTCGATTGTGCCCTCAGATCTGATCTACGACCTATGGTTTAGCCAGAAATGAGCTCGGGAGAAAAGTCTGCACGGGTCAGCTATCTTGAATTGTTTAGTATAAACATAATAAAAACCGACCTCAAGGCAGTATTTTAAGTCGAACAGGGGGTTTAATATCACCAGGAGTACTATCTAGTCAAGGCGAGAAATTCCCTGGGTGGGTGATTAATGTTAAGGAGGTTAAGACAAGAGGGGGTTTAATTTCGTCAGGATATTATCTGGTCATATGAACAAATTCCCAGGGGGGGTTAACGTTTACCGGGGGATAAGTCTCCAGGGGGTTATCTGGTCATACCAGGATCTTCCCAGGGGGGGGGTTTAAGAGATTTGGTGACTGGTAAAATTCGGACATGAGGTCATGGCAGGAAATTCCCTGGGGGGGCTTAATGTTACCAGGGGGGTTAACACATCAGGGGGTTGAATGTACAGGAGGTTATCAGGTCATACAGGAAATCCCGGGGGGGGGGGTTAATATTACCGGGGGTTAATGACACACTTGGGCCTTTTTTAGAGGGTATTGTGTCTTGTGAACATAATAAATATTCCTCTGTCCCTATCTACTATTGACGCTTAGCTAACGCTCAGCCAACTCCCGAAGGTCACTGAACCTTTTCTGTAGATCACGTGATTTCCTAAATCCCGTTTTAAAATTTGTTTTGAGTTACGACCAACCGTTTAGCCGCTATCAAGCCCGGAATGTAAATTTTTAGGCGAAAATGTCCAATATTTTCACTTAATCCGCGTTTTGCGGTCAAACTAAGGGAAATATAGTAAAAAGTCACTGGACCTTTTTTGTAGGTCATCTTATTTCCTAAATAAAACGTTAGTCTTATTTTGACCTCCGACCAATGGTTTCGCCGCTATCGACCCCAAAAACAAAAGTTTCGCGTAAAAGTTACAACAAAATTGTACATAATCACGTTTTTCGGCCAAACCAATCGAGATAGGGCAAAAGATTACTGGACCTTTTCTGTAGATCGCGCAATTTGCTAATTTGATGGGTCAATCAGATTTGAGCTACGACCAACGGTTCGGCCGCTATCGGGCTCTTGAAAACATTATTTTTATCGAAAAAAATCTCTGGAATTTCAAATGTTCGAGCGTTTTGTCGCTTAACCATGGAAGATAGAGCAAAAAGTCATTAGACCTTTTTTGTAGTTCACTTCATTCCTGACTATGAATTTTCCGTTAGATCCGAGCTAGCTCCAAACGGTTCGCCGCTATCGGGCTTACAAAAAATGCCTGCAGGGGTGAAGAATGCGCGATTTTTTGGGAATTTTTTTGAGGGGTTGAAAATGAAAAATTCTCACTTTTCGGAATTTTCCTGGTGGTTACACGTGGAAAGCTATCTGTGTACCAAATTTCAAGTCTCTAACTCATCTGGAAGTAGGTTAGAATTAGTATACGTGAGTGAGTCAGTCAGTCAGTCAGTTACACATGCGGTTGTATATATATTAGACTCGCCTTCGGCTCGCTGGGGGCTACGCCCCCAGGCCCCCAGAGTACGTGCCTTAAATTTCGGGGATAAGAGGGATTTGATGATTGGTAAAATTCGGACATGAGGTAATGCCAGGAAATTCCATGGAGGGGGTTATAATGTTACTAGGGGGTTAAGACATCAGGGGGTTTAATTTACTCAGGAGGTTATCTGGTCATACCAGATACTTCCTGGGGGGGGTTAATGTTACCGGGGGTTAAGACATCAGGGGTTTAATTTACTCAGGAGGTTATACTGGTCATGCAAGAAAATTCCAGGGGGGGTTAATGTTACCGGGGGTTAAGACATCAGGGGGTTTAATTTACTCAGGAGGTTATCTGGTCATACCAGATACTTCCTGGGGGGGGTTAATGTTACCGGGGGTTAAGACATCAGGGGGTTTAAATTATTCAGGAGGTTATCTGGTCATGCAAGAAAATTCCAGGGGGGGGTTAATGTTACGGGGGTTAAGACATCAGGGGGTTTAAATTTACTCAGGAGGTTATCTGGTCATACCAGATACTTCCTGGGGGGGGTTTAATGTTACCGGGGGTTAAGACATCAGGGGGTTTAATTTACTCAGGAGGTTATCTCAGTGGGGGGGTGAACGTTACCGGGGGATAAGACACCAGGGGGTTATCTGGTCATACCAGGAACTTCCCAGGGGGGGTTAAGAGATTTGGGTAATTGGTAAAATTCGGACATGAGGTCATGCCAGAAAATTCCCAGGGAGGGGTTCATTTTACTGGGGGGGTAACACATCATGGGGTTTATTTTACTCAGAAGGTTATTGGTCATACCAGGAAATCCCGGGGGGGGTTAATGTTACCGGGGGTTAATGACACACTTGGACCTATATTAGAGGGTGTTGTGTCTGTGGACATAATAAAAAAAACACTCCGTCCCTATCTACTATTGAAACTTCACTAACGCTCAGCCAACTCCCGATGTGGAGGGGGGTTTTAGGTCCACTCGTTAACGTAGTAATACAAGGTCCAATCTGAAACCAGCACGAATCGCACTAATTATAGTTGCAAGATTTAAAACCCCTAAAATTGACGACAAAGAATTTGCCTTTTAGAGCATTAAACCAGGCTTACGGAAAGAATAAACGACAAAAAGCTACTGGACCTTTTTTGTTGATTTCATAAATAGCTAGTTATGAAAAGTATTACATTTAAGCTACGGCCAACGGTTCGGCCACTATCGAGCCCCAAAATGTAAGTTTTTAAGTGAAATTTTCAACATAATCACGTTTTACGGCTAAACCATGGAAGATAGAGTAAAAAGTCACTGGAACTTTTGTGTACATCGCATTATTTTGTATTAAAATAAAATTTTTATTCTGGCCTAGAACTAAATTTTGTCTGAAATAGAGCCCAGAAAAGAAAAACAAAATCTTGCGTTAAACTTAAAAAATCGATACTTTATAACGCGTAATGCGGCCAAAACCATTGGGGGATAGGGCAATAAGGTTACTTGACCTTTTTTGTAGATCACGCGATTTACTAAATCCCATTGAAAATTTGTTTTGAGCTACGACCAACCCGTTTATAGCCGCTATCGAGCCCGAAAGGTAAATTTTTAGGCGAAAATTTCTAAATATTTTAATGTAATCGCGTTTTGCGGCCGAACCGATTGAGTTAGAGCAAAAAGTCAACTGGACCTTTTTTTGTAGTTCACTTCATTCCTGATTATGAATTTTTCGTCAGATCGAAGCTAGCTCCAACGGTTCGCCCGCTATAGGGCTTCAAAGGAAAGCCTGAGGGGGCAAAACAGGGGGTCCGTTCGAGAATTTTTTTGGAGGGGTTCAAAAGTAAAAAAAATCCGGTTTTCAGACTTTTCCCGGAGGTTTGAAGATACGTGCGACGTGCGTGCAAAATTTTCACGTTTCCAGCACTTCTAGAAACTATGTTAGAATTAGTATTACCTATGTGTCAGTGAGTGAGTGAGTATACACATGCGGCTGTATATATATAGGACTCGCCTTCGGCTCGCTGGGGGGCTACGCCCCAGGCCCCCAAAGTAAGTGCCTTTAAATTCGGGGATAAGTATGATTTGGTGATAGGTAAAATTCGGACATGATGTCATGCCAGGAAATGCCCAGGAAGGGGGTTAATGTTACCAGGGGTTAAGACATCAGGGGGTTATCTGGTCATACCCAGGAACTTCCCAAGGGGGTTAAGAGATTTGGTGAGTGGTAAAAATTCGGACATGAGATCATGCCAGGAAATTCCTTGGGGGGGGGGGTTTTAAAGTTACCAAGGGGGGTTAACACATCAGGGCTTTTAATTTACTCAGGAGGTTATCTGGTCATACCAGGAAATCCCGGGGGGGGGTTAATTTTATCGGGGGTTAATGAAACACACCCCAGGCCCCCTTTCGGGTGTTGGCCAGATTCGGGGATAAGCGGAATTCGGAAATAAAATTGGACCTATATTTTATTGAATTTTTCAGTTCTAATCAAAGTTTTGACTTTAATGGCATTTCACGGGTTTACCATTAGAGATACAAGAAAAAGTGACTAGACCTTTCTTGTCGGAAATTTTAATTTTATATTTCGATTCAACTCTCGGATTTGAGCTACGATCTCTGGTTTAGTCGGTACAAACGCTTGGGATACAAGTCTGCACTGGTCAGCTGTTGTGTAAACAGATATAGTGTAAATAAATGTAAAACTACCTTTATCAGATTATTAAGTTGATCAGGGGATTTAATTTAATCAGGAGTTCATCAACCAAGAAATTCCCGGGAAAGGGGGTTTTATGTTCTCGGGGGTTAAAGAAACGCGTGGTACTTTTCTAGTAAATTTGTGTCTGGGCACGAGGAATTTTTATCAAAATAAAACGTTGATCAGGGGGTTTTAAATTAATTCGGAAATTATCATTCCACGCCAGAGTTTTGAAAATGAAACTAATATTTCATAAAAAAAACACACTCTGTCCCTATCTACTATTGAAAGCTTCACTAACGCTCAGCCAACTCCCGATGTGGAGGGGGGTTTTAGTCACTCGTTAACGTAGTAATACAAGGTCAATATGGAACCAGCATGAATCGCACTAATTATAGTTGCAAAATTTAAAACACCTAAAAGTTACGACAAAGAATTTGCCATTTAGGAGCATTTATCAGGCTTACGGAAAGATAAACGATAGAAAGCTGCTGAACCTTATTTGTAGATCCTATCAATAGCTAGTTACAAAAAATTTAACATTTAAGCTAGGGCCAACGGTTCGGCCATAATCGAGCCCGGAAGGTAAGTTTTTTAAGTGAAATTTTCAACATAATCACGTTTTACGGCTAAACCATGGAAGATAGGGTAACAGACCACTGGACCTTTTTTCTAGATCGCATTATTTTGTATTAAAATCAAATTTTTAATTTGGCCTAAACCTAAGTTTTTGTTCTGCAACGGAGCCCAGAAAACAATATCTCACGTAAAACTTGTAAAATCGATTACTTTAAAACGCGTAATGCGGCCAAACCATTGGGGATAGGGCAAAATGTCACAAGACCTTTATTGTTAATCGCGCTGTTTTCTAAATTTCAATTAAAAAATTGGTTTGGACCTAAAACCAGCCGTTTAGCCGCTATCAAGCCCGGAATCTAAATTTGTAGGCAAAAATTTCAAAATATATTTCACTTAATCGGGTTTTGCGGTCAAACTAATGGAGATATAGTAAAAAGTCACTGAACCTTTATTGTAGATAATATTATTTCCTAAATCTAACCTTTGTTTTATTTTGACCTCCGACCAATTGTTTCGCCACTATCGACCCCAAAAACAAAGTTTTCACGAGAAAATTACAAAAAAATTGCACATAATCACGTTTTTTGACCAAACCAATGGAGATAGGGCAAAAAGTTACTGGAACTTTTCTGTAGAACCACGTCATTTTGCTAATTTGATGGTTCAATCAGATTTGAGCTACGACCTACCGTTCGGCCGCTATCTGGCTCGAAACATTCATTTTAGCGAAAAAAAATCTCTGGAATGTCAAATGTTCCCGCGTTTTGTCGCTTAACCATGGAAGATAGAGCAAAAAGTCACTGGACCTTTTTTTGTAGTGCATTTTCATTCCTGACTATGAATTTTTCGTCAAATTCCGAGCTAGCTCGAACGGTTTCGCCCGCTATCGGGCTTACAAAAAAGGCCTGGCAGGGGTAAAGAATGTGCGATTTTTTGGGAATTTTTTTGAGGGGCTTAAAAGTAAAAAAGTCCAGTTTTCAGACTTTTCCTCTGGGTTATATTGCGAAAGGTACCTGCATGCCAAATTTCAAGTTTCCAGCACTTCTAGAACTATGTTTAGAATTTGTATATATCTGTCAGTCAGTGAGTGAGTCAGTCAGTTACACATGCGGCTGTATATAATATAGGATAACCGTTAGAGATATGACAAAAAAGTGACTGCACATTTCTTGTCGAAAATTTAATTTTGTCTTTCGGATTATGCCATCAGATTTAAGCTACGACCTATAATTTAGGCAGTACAGAGCTTAGGACCAAAAGGCTGCACTGGGCAGTTTAAAAATATAAAGAATGTGCGATTTTTTGGGAATTTTTTTGAGGGGCTTAAAAGTAAAAAAAGTCCAGTTTTCAGACTTTTCCTCTGGGTTATATTGCGAAAGGTACCTGCATGCCAAATTTCAAGTTTCCAGCACTTTCTAGAAACTATGTTAGAATTTGTATATATCTGTCAGTCAGTGAGTGAGTCAGTCAGTTACACATGCGGCTGTATATAATATAGGGATAACCGTTAGAGATATGACAAAAAGTGACTGCACATTTCTTTGTCGAAAATTTAATTTTGTCTTTCGATTATGCCATCAGATTTAAGCTACGACCTATAATTTAGGCAGTACAGAGCTTAGGACAAAAGGCTGCAACTGGGCAGTTTAAAAATATCACGTAAAACTTAAAAAATCAATACTTTAAAAACGCGTTATGCAGCCAAACCGTTTGAGGATAGGGCAAAATGTTACTGAACATTTTTTGTAGATCACGCAATTTCTTAAATCCTTTTAAAAATTTGTTTTGAGCTACGACCAACCGTTTAGACGCTATCCCGGAATGTAAATTTTTAGGCGAAAATGTCCAAATATTTTAACTTAATCGCGTTTTGCGGTCAAACTGATGAAAATAGAGTAAAAAATTACTTAACCTTTTTTGTAGATCACATTATTTTCCTAAATCTAATCTTTGTTTTATTTTGACCTCCGACCGATGGTTACGCCGCCGCTATCGACCACATAATCAAAATTTTCACGTAAAATTTACAAAAAAATTGCACATAATCACGTTTTTCGGCCAAACCAATGGAGATAGGGAAAAAAGTCACTGGACCTTTTCTGTAGATAACGTAATTTGCTAATTTGATGGGTCAATCAGATTTGAGCTACGACCTACCGTTCGGCCACTATCGGGCTCGAAACTTTATTTTAAGCGAAAAAATCTCTGGAATGTCAAACATTTCCGTGTTTTGTGGCTTAACCAGACGAGATAGGACAAAAAGTCACTAGACCTTTCTTGTAGTTCACTTCATTCCTGACTAACGATTTTTCGTCAGATCGAAGCTAGCTCCAACGGTTCACCCGCTATCAGTCTTACAAGAAATGCCTGCAGGGGTGAAGAATGCGCGATTTTTGAGGAATTTTTTTGAGGGGTTTAAAAGTATAAAAGTCCGGTTTTCAGACTTTTCCTCCGGGTCATATTGTGAAAGGTACCTGTGTGCCAAATTTCAAGTTTCCAGCACTTCTAGAACTATGTTAGAATTTGTATCTATATGTCAGTCAGTCAGTTACACATGCGGCTGTATAAGTATTTAGACTCGCCTTCGGCTCGCTGGGGGCTACGCCCCCAAGGCCCCCATTTGGGTGTTGGCTAATTTTCGGGGATAAGCGTAATTCGTTGATTGGTTAAATTTCAGACGTGATGTTTCTAAATTTTATGTATCCGTTCTCGAGAATCTTACGGGTCCTAAAGCTTCGCTAACGCTCGGCCAAAAGATGTGTGGTGTACAATATTAATCAATTGATGTGGTAGAAGAGTTAAGTTATGTGTTCGCGGAATTTTGGAGACTAGAAGAATTTGGTTTTAACCAAAGTCAGAGGACGTATGTATACCATAGGTTCATTTTCCGGATTTACCCAAACTTTTGACTTTGAGGGGGTTTTGCGGCTTAACCGTTAGAGATACGAGAAAAAGTGACTGGACCTTTCTTGTCGGAAATTTAATTTTATGTTTCGATTCTGGTGTCCGATTTTAGCTACGACGCCTGGTTTAGCCAGTACGGAGCTGTGGAGAAAGGACTGCACTGGTGGGCTATTGTGAATTGTTTTAGTGTAAGTATAACAAAACCCCCACCCCGAGTCATTATTTTAATGTTGTTTAGGGGGTTTAATTTGCTCAGAGATTTATCTTGTCATGCCAGGAAATTCCCGGGAGGGGGAGATTAATGTTAAAGGGGGTTAAGAAATCAGGGTGTTTAATTTCGTCAGGATATTGTCTGGTCATATGAAACAAATTCCGGGGGGGGTTAATGTTACAAGGGGACTTGTCATACCAGGAACTTCCCAAGGGGGGTTAAGAGATTTAGTGATTTGTAAAATTCGGACATGTGGTCATACCAGAAAATTCCCTGGGGGGGGTTTAAGTATACCAGGGGGGTTAACACATCAGGGGGTTTAATGTACTGAGGAGGTTATCAGGTCATACCAGGAAAATCCCCGGGGGGGTTAAAATTACCGGGGGTTAATGACACACTTGGGCCTATTTTAGAGGCGATTGTGTCTGTGAACATAATAAAAATTCCTCTGTCCCTATCTACTATTGACGCTTAGCTAACGCTCAGCCAGTTTATAATGTGGAGTTGTATTCACTCTTTAACGTAGCAAAGCAAGTGCAAACTGAATCTGGAAGAATTACACAAATATTAGTCACATAATAATTTAAAAACTCCAAAAATTGCCAATCTACGACAAATATTTAGCTATTTATAGCGTTTTCCTGGCTTATTAAAGGACATACAACAAATAGTTACATTACCTTTTTTGTAGATCCCATCAATTTTTAGTCATAAAAGTTTTTACATTTAAGCTACAAACTAACCGTTTGGTCGCTATCGACTCAAGAAACAAAGTTATTAAAAAGAAATTACGAAATATTTACATTTATTAGCAGAACCATTGGAGATAGAGGAAAATGTCACTGGACCTTTTTTGTAGATCCCATTGATTAGTAATAAAATAAAATTTTTATTCTGTGCTACAATTAGGAGTTTTACCGTAATAAAACCCAGAAAACAAAATCTCACGTAAAACTTAACAAATCAAAACTTTAAAACGCGTTATGCGGCCAAACCATTGAGGGTAGGGCAAAAAGTTACATGACCTTTTTTGTAGATCACGCAATTTACTAAATCCCATTGAAAATTTGTTTTGAGCTACGACCAACCGTTTAGCCGCTATCGAGCCCGAAAGGTAAATTTTTGGGCGAAAATTTCTAAATATTTTAATCCAATCTCGTTTTGCGGCCAAACCGATGGAGATATAGCAAAAAGTCACTGGACCTTTTTTGTAGTTTCACTTCATTCCTGACCATGAATTTTTCGTCAGATCGAAGCTAGCTCCAACGGTTCGCCCGCTATCGGGTTTTAAAGAAAAGCCCGCAAGGGCAAAAAGGGGTCACTTCGCGAAATTTTTTTTGAGGGGTTCAAAATTAAAAAATTCCGGTTTTCAGACTTTTCCCGGTGGTTTGAAGACTCCAGCTAGGTGTGTGCAAAATTCGGTGTTTCCAGCACTTCTAGAAGTGGGTTAGAATTTGTATACCTATCAGTGAGTGAGTCAGTCAGTTACATATGCGGCTGTATATATATGGGACTCGCCTTCGGCTCGCTGGGGGCTACGCCCCAGGCCCCAAAGTAAGTGCCTTAAATTCGGGGATAAGTATGATTTGGTGATAGGTAAAATTCGGACATGATGTCATGCCAGGAAATGGCCCAGGAAGGGGGTTAATGTTACCAGGGGTTAAGACATCAGGGGGTTATCTGGTCATACCAGGAACTTCCCAAGGGGGTTAAGAGATTTGGTGAGTGGTAAAATTCGGACATGAGATCATGCCAGGAAATTCCTTGGGGGGGGGGTTTAAAGTTACCAGGGGGGGTTAACACCATCAGGGAATGGCTTTTAATTTACTCAGGAGGTTATCTGGTCATACCAGGAAATCCCGGGGGGGGGGGGTTAATTTTATCGGGGGTTAATGAAAAACACCCCAGGCCCCCCTTTCGGGTGTTGGCCAGATTCGGGGATAAGCGGAATTCGGAAATAAATTGGACCTATTTTTATTGAATTTTTCAGTTCTAATCAAAGTTTTGACTTTAATGGCATTTCACGGGTTTACCATTAGAGATACAAGAAAAAAGTGACTAGACCTTTCTTGTCGGAAATTTAATTTTATATTTCGATTCAACTCTCGGATTTGAGCTACGATCTCTGGTTTAGTCGGTACAACGCTTGGGATACAAGTCTGCACTGGTCAGCTGTTTGTGTAAACAGATATAGTGTAAATAAATGTAAAACTACCTTTATCAGATTATTAAGTTGATCAGGGGATTTAATTTAATCAGGAGTTCATCAACCAAGAAATTCCCGGGAAAGGGGGGTTTATGTTCTCGGGGGTTAAAGAAACGCGTGGTACTTTTCTAGTAAATTTGTGTCCTGGGCACGAGGAATTTTTATCAAAATAAAACGTTGATCAGGGGGTTTAAATTAATTCGGAAATTATCATTCCACGCCAGAGTTTTGAAAATGAACTAATATTTCATAAAAAAAACACACTCTGTCCCTATCTACTATTGAAGCTTCACTAACGCTCAGCCAACTCCCGATGTGGAGGGGGGTTTTAGTCACTCGTTAAACGTAGTAATACAAGGTCAATATGGAACCAGCATGAATCGCACTAATTATAGTTGCAAAATTTAAAACACCTAAAAGTTACGACAAAGAATTTGCCATTTAGAGCATTTATCAGGCTTACGGAAAGATAAACGATAGAAAGCTGCTGAACCTTATTTGTAGATCCTATCAATAGCTAGTTACAAAAAATTTAACATTTAAGCTAGGGCCAACGGTTCGGCCATAATCGAGCCCGGAAGGTAAGTTTTTAAGTGAAATTTTCAACATAATCACGTTTTACGGCTAAACCATGGAAGATAGGGTAACAGACCACTGGACCTTTTTTTCTAGATCGCATTATTTTGTATTAAAATCAAATTTTTAATTTGGCCTAAACCTAAGTTTTTGTCTGCAACGGAGCCCAGAAAACAATATCTCACGTAAAAACTTGTAAAATCGATACTTTAAACGCGTAATGCGGCCAAACCATTGGGGATAGGGCAAAATGTCACAAGACCTTTATTGTTAATCGCGCTGTTTTCTAAATTTCATTAAAAATTGGTTTGACCTAAAACCAGCCGTTTAGCCGCTATCAAGCCCGGAATCTAAATTTGTAGGCAAAAATTTCAAAATATTTTCACTTAATCGGGTTTTGCGGTCAAACTAATGGAGATATAGTAAAAAGTCACTGAACCTTTATTGTAGATAATATTATTTCCTAAATCTAACCTTTGTTTTATTTTGACCTCCGACCAATTGTTTCGCCACTATCGACCCCAAAAACAAAGTTTTCACGAGAAAATTACAAAAAAATTGCACATAATCACGTTTTTTGACCAAACCAATGGAGATAGGGCAAAAAGTTACTGGAACTTTTCTGTAGACCACGTCATTTGCTAATTTGATGGTTCAATCAGATTTGAGCTACGACCTACCGTTCGGCCGCTATCTGGCTCGAAACATTCATTTTAGCGAAAAAATCTCTGGAATGTCAAATGTTCCCGCGTTTTGTCGCTTAACCATGGAAGATAGAGCAAAAAGTCACTGGACCTTTTTTGTAGTGCATTTCATTCCTGACTATGAATTTTTCGTCAAATCCGAGCTAGCTCGAACGGTTCGCCCGCTATCGGGCTTACAAAAAAGGCCTGCAGGGGTAAAGAATGTGCGATTTTTTGGGAATTTTTTTGAGGGGCTTAAAAGTAAAAAAGTCCAGTTTTCAGACTTTTCCTCTGGGTTATATTGCGAAAGGTACCTGCATGCCAAATTTCAAGTTTCCAGCACTTCTAGAACTATGTTAGAATTTGTATATATCTGTCAGTCAGTGAGTGAGTCAGTCAGTTACACATGCGGCTGTATATAATATAGGATAACCGTTAGAGATATGACAAAAAGTGACTGCACATTTCTTGTCGAAAATTTAATTTTGTCTTTCGATTATGCCATCAGATTTAAGCTACGACCTATAATTTAGGCAGTACAGAGCTTAGGACAAAAGGCTGCACTGGGCAGTTTAAAAATATAAAGAATGTGCGATTTTTTTGGGAATTTTTTTGAGGGGCTTAAAAGTAAAAAAGTCCAGTTTTCAGACTTTTCCTCTGGGTTATATTGCGAAAGGTACCTGCATGCCAAATTTCAAGTTTCCAGCACTTCTAGAACTATGTTAGAATTTGTATATATCTGTCAGTCAGTGAGTGAGTCAGTCAGTTACACATGCGGCTGTATATAATATAGGATAACCGTTAGAGATATGACAAAAAGTGACTGCACATTTCTTGTCGAAAATTTAATTTTGTCTTTCGATTATGCCATCAGATTTAAGCTACGACCTATAATTTAGGCAGTACAGAGCTTAGGACAAAAGGCTGCACTGGGCAGTTTAAAAAATATCACGTAAAACTTAAAAAATCAATACTTTAAAACGCGTTATGCAGCCAAACCGTTGAGGATAGGGCAAAATGTTACTGAACATTTTTTGTAGATCACGCAATTTCTTAAATCCTTTTAAAAATTTGTTTTGAGCTACGACCAACCGTTTAGACGCTATCCCGGAATGTAAATTTTTAGGCGAAAATGTCCAAATATTTTAACTTAATCGCGTTTTGCGGTCAAACTGATGAAAATAGAGTAAAAAATTACTTAACCTTTTTTGTAGATCACATTATTTCCTAAATCTAATCTTTGTTTTATTTTGACCTCCGACCGATGGTTACGCCGCTATCGACCACATAATCAAAATTTTCACGTAAAATTTACAAAAAAATTGCACATAATCACGTTTTTCGGCCAAACCAATGGAGATAGGGAAAAAAGTCACTGGACCTTTTCTGTAGATAACGTAATTTGCTAATTTGATGGGTCAATCAGATTTGAGCTACGACCTACCGTTCGGCCACTATCGGGCTCGAAACTTTATTTTAAGCGAAAAAATCTCTGGAATGTCAAACATTTCCGTGTTTTGTGGCTTAACCAGACGAGATAGGACAAAAAGTCACTAGACCTTTCTTGTAGTTCACTTCATTCCTGACTAACGATTTTTCGTCAGATCGAAGCTAGCTCCAACGGTTCACCCGCTATCAGTCTTACAAGAAATGCCTGCAGGGGTGAAGAATGCGCGATTTTTGAGGAATTTTTTTGAGGGGTTTAAAAGTAAAAAAGTCCGGTTTTCAGACTTTTCCTCCGGGTCATATTGTGAAAGGTACCTGTGTGCCAAATTTCAAGTTTCCAGCACTTCTAGAACTATGTTAGAATTTGTATCTATATGTCAGTCAGTCAGTTACACATGCGGCTGTATAAGTATTTAGACTCGCCTTCGGCTCGCTGGGGGCTACGCCCCCAGGCCCCCAAAGTAAGTGCCTTAAATTCGGGGATAAGTATGATTTGGTGATAGGTAAAATTCGGACATGATGTCATGCCAGGAAATGCCCAGGAAGGGGGTTAATGTTACCAGGGGTTAAGACATCAGGGGGTTATCTGGTCATACCAGGAACTTCCCAAGGGGGTTAAGAGATTTGGTGAGTGGTAAAATTCGGACATGAGATCATGCCAGGAAATTCCTTGGGGGGGGGGGTTTAAAGTTACCAGGGGGGTTAACACATCAGGGCTTTTAATTTACTCAGGAGGTTATCTGGTCATACCAGGAAATCCCGGGGGGGGGTTAATTTTATCGGGGGTTAATGAAACACCCCAGGCCCCCTTTCGGGTGTTGGCCAGATTCGGGGATAAGCGGAATTCGGAAATAAATTGGACCTATTTTATTGAATTTTTTCAGTTCTAATCAAAGTTTTGACTTTAATGGCATTTCACGGGTTTACCATTAGAGATACAAGAAAAAGTGACTAGACCTTTCTTGTCGGAAATTTAATTTTATATTTCGATTCAACTCTCGGATTTGAGCTACGATCTCTGGTTTAGTCGGTACAACGCTTGGGATACAAGTCTGCACTGGTCAGCTGTTGTGTAAACAGATATAGTGTAAATAAATGTAAAACTACCTTTATCAGATTATTAAGTTGATCAGGGGATTTAATTTAAATCAGGAGTTCATCAACCAAGAAATTCCCGGGAAAGGGGGTTTATGTTCTCGGGGGTTAAAGAACGCGTGGTACTTTTCTAGTAAATTTGTGTCTGGGCACGAGGAATTTTTATCAAAATAAAACGTTGATCAGGGGGTTTAAATTAATTCGGAAATTATCATTCCACGCCAGAGTTTTGAAAATGAACTAATATTTCATAAAAAAAACACACTCTGTCCCTATCTACTATTGAAGCTTCACTAACGCTCAGCCAACTCCCGATGTGGAGGGGGGTTTTAGTCACTCGTTAACGTAGTAATACAAGGTCAATATGGAACCAGCATGAATCGCACTAATTATAGTTGCAAAATTTAAAACACCTAAAAGTTACGACAAAGAATTTGCCATTTAGAGCATTTATCAGGCTTACGGAAAGATAAACGATAGAAAGCTGCTGAACCTTATTTGTAGATCCTATCAATAGCTAGTTACAAAAAATTTAACATTTAAGCTAGGGCCAACGGTTTCGGCCATAATCGAGCCCGGAAGGTAAGTTTTTAAGTGAAATTTTCAACATAATCACGTTTTTAAAAAAACGGCTAAACCATGGAAGATAGGGTAACAGACCACTGGACCTTTTTTCTAGATCGCATTATTTTGTATTAAAATCAAATTTTTAATTTGGCCTAAACCTAAGTTTTTGTCTGCAACGGAGCCCAGAAAACAATATCTCACGTAAAACTTGTAAAATCGATACTTTAAACGCGTAATGCGGCCAAAACCATTGGGGATAGGGCAAAATGTCACAAGACCTTTATTGTTAATCGCGCTGTTTTCTAAATTTCATTAAAAATTGGTTTGACCTAAAACCAGCCGTTTAGCCGCTATCAAGCCCGGAATCTAAATTTGTAGGCAAAAATTTCAAAATATTTTCACTTAATCGGGTTTTGCGGTCAAACTAATGGAGATATAGTAAAAAGTCACTGAACCTTTATTGTAGATAATATTATTTCCTAAATCTAACCTTTGTTTTATTTTGACCTCCGACCAATTGTTTCGCCACTATCGACCCCAAAAACAAAGTTTTCACGAGAAAATTACAAAAAAATTGCACATAATCACGTTTTTTGACCAAACCAATGGAGATAGGGCAAAAAGTTACTGGAACTTTTCTGTAGACCACGTCATTTGCTAATTTGATGGTTCAATCAGATTTGAGCTACGACCTACCGTTCGGCCGCTATCTGGCTCGAAACATTCATTTTAGCGAAAAAATCTCTGGAATGTCAAATGTTCCCGCGTTTTGTCGCTTAACCATGGAAGATAGAGCAAAAAGTCACTGGACCTTTTTTGTAGTGCATTTCATTCCTGACTATGAATTTTTCGTCAAATCCGAGCTAGCTCGAACGGTTCGCCCGCTATCGGGCTTACAAAAAAGGCCTGCAGGGGTAAAGAATGTGCGATTTTTTGGGAATTTTTTTGAGGGGCTTAAAAGTAAAAAAGTCCAGTTTTCAGACTTTTCCTCTGGGTTATATTGCGAAAGGTACCTGCATGCCAAATTTCAAGTTTCCAGCACTTCTAGAACTATGTTAGAATTTGTATATATCTGTCAGTCAGTGAGTGAGTCAGTCAGTTACACATGCGGCTGTATATAATATAGGACTCGCCTTCGGCTCGCTGGGGGCTACGCCCCCAGGCCCCCTTTCGGGTATTAGCCAAATTCGGGGATAAGAATGATTTGGTGATAGGTAAAATTCGGACATTATGTCATACCAGGAAATTCCCAGGGGGATTTTGTAACTTTACCAGGGGTTAAGACATCAGGGGGTTATCTGGTCATACCTGGAACTTCCCAAGGGGGGTTAAGAGATTTGGTTATAGGTAAAATTCAGACATGAGGACATGCCAGAAAATTCCCTGGGGGGGTTGTAACGTTACCGGGGGTTAAGGCATCAGGGGGTGATCTGGTCATAACAGGAACTTCCCAAGGGGGGTGAAGAGATTTGGTGATTGGTAAAATTCGGACGTAAGGTCATGCCAGGAAATTGCCTGGGGGGGGTATAATGTTACCGGGGGAGTTAACACATCAGGAGGTTTAATTTACTCAGGAGGTTATCTGGTCATACCATGAAGTCGCCGGAGGGGGGTAAATGTTACCGGGGTTAATGACACACGTGTGCCAATTTTCCAGGGTTGCTCAGGAGTTAATATAGCCATGCCAGGAAATTCCCAGAGGGTAATGTTACCGGGGAAATGTTATGTCCGAGCTTAAGATTACTGGTTTGGGAGTGAAAAATTGACCAACTTTATCTACTTTTCCAGATTAATTCAAACTTTTGACTTCAAAGGCATTTTGTGGCTTAACCGTTACAGATACGACAAAAAGTGACTGGAACTTTTTTCCTTTCGATTATGCCATCAGATTTAAGCTACGACCTATAATTTAGGCAGTACAGAGCTTAGGACAAAAGGCTGCACTGGGCAGTTTAAAAATATCACGTAAAACTTAAAAAATCAATACTTTAAAACGCGTTATGCAGCCAAACCGTTGAGGATAGGCCAAAATGTTATTGAACATTTTTTGTAGATCACGCAATTTCTTAAATCCTTTTAAAAATTTGTTTTGAGCTACGACCAACCGTTTAGCCGCTATCGAGCCCGAAAGGTAAATTTTTAGGCGAAAATTTCTAAATATTTTCACTTAATCACGTTTTGCGGCCAAACCAATGGAGAATAGAGTAAAGAGTTACTGTGGCATTTTTGTAGATTACCTCATTTCCTAACTCCAACGTCTGTCTTATTTCGACCTCCGTCCAATGGTTTCGCCGCTATCGAGCCCGAAAACAAAAGTTTCACGTAAAAATTACAAAACAATTGCACATAATCACGTTTTTTCGGCCGAACCACTGGAGATAGAGCAAAAAGTTACTTAACCTTTTCTGTAGATCGCGCAATTTGCTAATTTGATGGGTCAATCAGATTTGAGCTACGACCTACCGTTCGGCCACTATCGGGCTCGAAACTTTATTTTAAGCAAAAAAATCTCTGGAATGTCAAACATTCCCGCGTTTTGTCGCTTAACCTCACGAGATAGGACAAAAAGTCACTGGCCCTTTTTTGTAGTTCACTTCATTCCTGACTAACGATTTTTCGTCAGATTGAAGCTAGCTCCAACGGTTCACCCGCTATCAGGCTTACAAGAAATGACTGCAGGGGTAAAGAATGCGCGATTATTGAGGAATTTTTTTGAGGGGTTTAAAAGTAAAAAAGTCCGGTTTTCAGAATTTTCCTCCGGGTCATATTGTGAAAGGTACCTGCGTGCCAAATTTCAAGTTTCCAGCACTTCTAGAACTATGTTAGAATTTGTATACATATATCAGTCAGTCAGTTTCACATGCGGCTGTATAGTATATTAGACTCGCCTTCGGCTCGCTGGGGGCTACGCCCCCAGGCCCCCTTTCGGGTATTAGCCAAATTCGGGGATAAGAATGATTTGGTGATAGGTAAAATTCGGACATTATGTCATACCAGGAAATTCCCAGGGGGAGGTTGTAACTTTACCAGGGGTTAAGACATCAGGGGGTTATCTGGTCATACCAGGAACTTCCCAAGGGGGGTTAAGAGATTTGGTTATAGGTAAAATTCAGACATGAGGACATGCCAGAAAATTCCCTGGGGGGGTTGTAACGTTACCGGGGGTTAAGGCATCAGGGGGTGATCTGGTCATAACAGGAACTTCCCAAGGGGGGTGAAGAGATTTGGTGATTGGTAAAATTCGGACGTGAGGTCATGCCAGGAAGTTGCCTTGGGGGGGGGTATAATGTTACCGGGGGAGTTAACACATCAGGAGGTTTAATTTACTCAGGAGGTTGTCTGGTCATACCATGAAGTCGCCGGAGGGGGGTAAATGTTACCGGGGTTAATGACACACGTGTGCCAATTTTACAGGGTTGCTCAGGAGTTAATATAGCCATGCCAGGAAATTCCCAGAGGGTAATGTTACCGGGGAAATGTTATGTCCGAGCTTGATTACTGGTTTGGGAGTGAAAAATTGACCAACTTTATCTACTTTTCCAGATAAATTCAAACTTTTGACTTCAAAGGCATTTTGTGGCTTAACCGTTAGAGATACGACAAAAAGTGACTGGAACTTTCTTGTCGGAAATTTGATTTTGTCTTTCGATTATGCCATCAGATTTAAGCTACGACCTATAATTTAGGTAGTACAGAGCTTAGGACAAAAGGTTGCACTGGGCAGTTTAAAAATATCACGTAAAACTTAAAAAATCAATACTTTAAAACGCGTTATGCAGCCAAACCGTTGAGGATAGGGCAAAATGTTACTGAACATTTTTTGTAGATCACGCAATTTCTTAAATCCTTTTAAAGATTTGTTTTGAGCTACGACCAACCGTTTAGCCGCTATCAAGCCCGAAAGGTAAATTTGTAGGCAAAAATTTCCAAATATTTTCACTTAATCACGTTTTGCGGCCAAACCAATGGAGATAGAGTAAAGAATTACTGGTACATTTTTGTAGATTACCTCATTTCCTAACTCCAACGTCTCTCTTATTTCGACCTCCGTCCAATGGTTTCGCCGCTATCGAGCCCGAAAACAAAAGTTTCACGTAAAAAATTACAAAAAAATTGCACATAATCACGTTTTTCGGCCGAACCACTCGAGATAGAGCAAAAAGTTACTGGACCTTTTCTGTAGATCGCGCAATTTGCTAATTTGATGGGTCAATCAGATTTGAGCTACGACCTACCGTTCGGCCACTATCAGGCTCGAAACTTTATTTTAAGCAAAAAAATCTCTGGAATGTCAAACATTCCCGCGTTTTGTCGCTTAACCACACGAGATAGAGCAAAAAGTCACTGGTCCTTTTTTGTAGTTCACTTCATTTCCTGACTAACGATTTTTCGTCAGATTGAAGCTAGCTCCAACGGTTCACCCGCTATCAGGCTTACAAGAAATGCCTGCAGGGGTAAAGAATGCGCGATTTTTGAGGAATTTTTTTGAGGGGTTTAAAAGTAAAAAAGTCCGGTTTTCAGACGTTTCTTCTGGGTCATATTGTGAAAGGTACCTGCATGCCAAATTTCAAGTTTCCAGCACTTCTAGAACTATGTTAGAATTTGTATACATATATCAGTCAGTCAGTTTCACATGCGGCTGTATAGTATATTAGATAACCGTTAGAGATACAAGAAAAAGTGAATGGACCTTTCTTGTCGAAAATTTGATTTTGTCTTTCGATTATGCCATCAGATTTAAGCTACGACCTATAATTTAGGCAGTACAGAGCTTAGGACAAAAGGTTGCACTAGGCAGTTTAAAAATATCACGTAAAACTTAAAAAATCAATACTTTAAAACGCGTTATGCAGCCAAAACCGTTGAGGATAGGGCAAAATGTTACTGAACATTTTTTGTAGATCACGCAATTTCTTAAATCCTTTTAAAGATTTGTTTTGAGCTACGACCAACCGTTTAGTCGCTATCAAGCCCGAAAGGTAAATTTTTAGGCAAAAATTTCCAAATATTTTCACTTAATCACGTTTTGCGGCCAAACCAATGGAGATAGAGTAAAGAATTACTGGTACATTTTTGTAGATTACCTCATTTCCTAACTCCAACGTCTCTCTTATTTCGACCTCCGTCCAATGGTTTTCGCCGCTATCGAGCCCGAAAACAAAAGTTTCACGTAAAAATTACAAAAAAATTGCACATAATCACGTTTTTCGGCCGAACCACTGGAGATAGAAGCAAAAAGTTACTGGACCTTTTCTGTAGATCGCGCAATTTGCTAATTTGATGGGTCAATCAGATTTGAGCTACGACCTACCGTTCGGCCACTATCAGGCTCGAAACTTTATTTTAAGCAAAAAAATCTCTGGAATGTCAAACATTCCCGCGTTTTGTCGCTTAACCACACGAGATAGAGCAAAAAGTCACTGGACCTTTTTTGTAGTTCACTTCATTCCTGACTAACGATTTTTCGTCAGATTGAAGCTAGCTCCAACGGTTCACCCGCTATCAGGCTTACAAGAAATGCCTGCAGGGGTAAAGAATGCGCGATTTTTGAGGAATTTTTTTGAGGGGTTTAAAAGTAAAAAAGTCCGGTTTTCAGACTTTTCCTCCGGGTCATATTGTGAAAGGTACCTGCGTGCCAAATTTCAAGTTTCCAGCACTTCTAGAACTATGTTAGAATTAGTATCTATACATCAGTCAGTGAGTGAGTGAGTTAGTTACACATGCGGCTGTATATTATATGGGACTCGCCTTCGGCTCGCTGGGGGCTACGCCCCAGGGCCCCCAAAGTAAACGCTTGCAAATTCGGGGATAAGCGGAATTCGGTGACTGGTTAAGTCCGGACATTAAGTAAATGACAAGGGATTTAAAAATTGACCTTTTTCATAGATTTTTTTCCGGAATCGTAAAAACTTTTGACTTTGAGGGCATTTTGCGGTTAAACCGTTAGAGATACGACAAAAAGTGACTGGACCTTTCTTGTTGGAAATTTAATTTTGTCTTTCGATTGTGCCCTCAGATCTGATCTACGACCTATGGTTTAGCCAGAAATGAGCTCGGGAGAAAAGTCTGCACGGGTCAGCTATCTTGAATTGTTTAGTATAAACATAATAAAAACCGACCTCAAGGCACTATTTTAAGTCGAACAGGGGGTTTAATATCACCAGGAGACTATCTAGTCAAGGCGAGAAATTCCCTGGGTGGGTGATTAATGTTAAGGAGGTTAAGACAAGAGGGGGTTTAATTTCGTCAGGATATTGTCTGGTCATATGAACAAATTCCCAGGGGGGGTTAACGTTACCGGGGGATAAGTCTCCAGGGGGTTATCTGGTCATACCAGGATCTTCCCAGGGGGGGGGGTTAAGAGATTTGGTGACTGGTAAAATTCGGACATGAGGTCATGGCAGGAAATTCCCTGGGGGGGTTTAATGTTACCAGGGGGGTTAACACATCAGGGGGTTGAATGTACAGGAGGTTATCAGGTCATACCAGGAAATCCCGGGGGGGGGTTAATATTACCGGGGGTTAATGACACACTTGGGCCTTTTTTAGAGGGTATTATTGTGTCTGTGAACATAATAAAATATTCCTCTGTCCCTATCTACTATTGACGCTTAGCTAACGCTCAGCCAACTCCCGAAGTCACTGAACCTTTTCTGTAGATCACGTGATTTCCTAAATCCCGTTTAAAATTTGTTTTGAGTTACGACCAACCGTTTAGTCGCTATCAAGCCCGGAATGTAAATTTTTAGGCGAAAATGTCCAATATTTTCACTTAATCGCGTTTTGCGGTCAAACTAAGGGAAATATAGTAAAAAGTCACTGGACCTTTTTTGTAGGTCATCTTATTTCCTAAATAAAACGTTAGTCTTATTTTGACCTCCGACCAATGGTTTCGCCGCTATCGACCCCAAAAACAAAAGTTTCGCGTAAAAGTTACAACAAAATTGTACATAATCACGTTTTTCGGCCAAACCAATCGAGATAGGGCAAAAGATTACTGGACCTTTTCTGTAGATCGCGCAATTTGCTAATTTGATGGGTCAATCAGATTTGAGCTACGACCAACGGTTCGGCCGCTATCGGGCTTGAAACATTATTTTTATCGAAAAAATCTCTGGAATTTCAAATGTTCGAGCGTTTTGTCGCTTAACCATGGAAGATAGAGCAAAAAGTCATTAGACCTTTTTTGTAGTTCACTTCATTCCTGACCATGAATTTTCCGTCAGATCCGAGCTAGCTCCAACGGTTCGCCCGCTATCGGGCTTACAAAAAATGCCTGCAGGGGTGAAGAATGCGCGATTTTTTGGGAATTTTTTTGAGGGGTTGAAAATGAAAAATTCTCACTTTTCGGGATTTTCCTGGTGGTTACACGTGGAAAGCTATCTGTGTACCAAATTTCAAGTCTCTAACTCATCTGGAAGTAGGTTAGAATTAGTATACGTGAGTGAGTGAGTCAGTCAGTCAGTTACACATGCGGTTGTATATATATTAGATATATATATATGTATATATATATATATATGTGTGTGTGTGTGTGTGTGTGTGTGTGTGTGTGTGTGTACGTGTGTGTGTGTGTGTTGAAACCTTAAAATATCTTTTCAAACATGGAAATACAACAAAAACTATTTTAAATTGGTCAAAGTTTGTGGAAAACATTATACATTTTCAAGGTTAAATTATATCAGGTACAAAGATTTTGAACTAATATGAATAGCTACCAGTTTGGGGATTTTAATAAGTTGTAAATTTGTTCGGTTAGGCTGTAGGCTTAATTTCTCAGTGAGCTTCAAGATCTTCTATAAATATAAAATTTACTTGTGATTGTTTAACATAAAAAGATGTATAGTAAATACATTTTCAAGATTTTTACTGTTGATTTTTAAGTTCGTTATAGATATTTTTAAAATACTAATAAATCCTACCTTAACGTTTTTGTCTAATGTGTCAATCAGTTGATGCTAAAGCAGTACAATCATTATGATAATAATTACAGCTAAATTGAAATTATGACAACTAAGTACAATGTATTTGAGGAGATTTGCTATTATGTGGAAGTTATTAAACAAATTGATGAGTCATTTTCCTAGAACACATGTATAACTTCGTTAACAGTGAATGACTACTCAAAGTCAATGTTTCTTAGAAATATTACATTACACAATAATGTTTGACAAAGTATAAATATACTAAAGCTGAATATCCCGTAAAAGCTAGAGTTTTAAAGTTAATGAAATGTTAGTTTACAGGGTAATGGATGTTCCATTCTCTATTAGGTTTCAATAACTAATACGCTATTCTGACAGTCTGGTTTGGTTCTTTCGTAGTTCATTATTAAATACTGACGTCAAGTGCACTATATGATATTAATTATTGTTTCAATAAAGGCTCGCAATAATCTACGTCATTGTGCACACTCTTAGACTGAATCTGATTGCGGGATTTCATATATTCAGTACTTATAATATACTTATACATATAAAGTTAATTATAACAAAAATAATTCTCAACTTTTAACAATATGCATTTCTATGTAAAGTTTATTTTTTTATTGTTTCAAGATGTTATGAATTTATGAAATATTTACAGCTACTATTAGTTGCAAATTTAAACATTTAGTTCTGAAGAATTAAAAAGTTTTGTTACTTCGTGGGCAATTTTAAAGATATATTTATTTATAGAACACAATTGATATAATTTATAGCTGATTTCTTCGGTTTTACCTCAAGTTTTAAATTGTATAATACTTCATTTGTCATTCTACTGTACTTAAACCTTACGGGAAATTTGTTGTTCACGTTCTAACCTGTTGTAAACTACGAGTTGTTTAAAAAAATTAACAATTTCTACATTCTGTATTATTTGGTTGTCAAGATTTTCAATGGATATCGTGAAAAGAATATGACTTTAAATTATTGCTCGACTTTGTTTCCAAAACAAAGTAAAATGTTACAGCGAGAATGGAATGCAGCACTACAAAAGTCACCAAGAAAGTTTTAATTACAGGTTTCATAGCTTGGAGACGGTGGGGCTTGCCACCAATTTACATACACCTGAGTTAATTCTTTTTTGTCAAACGTAAAATTTCCTAACGAGAGTTGGGGACTCACTTTTTTGCCCGAACACGTGTTTTGAGATCAAAATTTAAATATTATAATACAATGTCCTAAGTAATATCCTGGACTGTGTTTATTCAACATTTACTTTCTTAAATATATGTATTGGTGATAAACAGTACTCAAGCCTATTTGAATATTGCTTTAGAATAGGTCGTGCGGTGAATAGGGAAAGAGCTATCTTGTCATCCAGATAAAAAGTGATAGCTATAACCATCATTTGATAGGCATCCTTGGAACCTTAATAAACAAAAGTTACTGGGATTTTGCAAACCGAGAACTGGCCTTTCTTAAGTTGGTTACGGCATATCCATGCTTTAAGGATAATAATTTGCATCTTTATATATATATATATATATATATATATATATATATATATATATATATATCAATATTAGACTTATCTTTATCAATTTTCATTACCATAGAGATGTCCAGTTGAAACCCTACGAATGCTAAGAAGGTCCGTGAACTTCCTGAAGTCTTTCTCTAAGATTGTTGTATCTTCCAATCCGCACCAGGACTTTACCTTCACATCATACCATTGAGATTTCTTTGTAAATGCACATATCAAATAACATTGAAGGAGTACCTTGTATCTTATCTTGTCTTTCTCAATTAAATATTCAGCAATAAACTCATATTTTAAATTGATTGCCGCCAGTATCAAAGAGTCCTGGAAACATGTATGTGAGTGTCAGATTACAGACGCTGCACTAAGAGTAATGTGAGCTGAAGAAAATTTTACATTGAATCAACCCTTCTCATCTTAGCTACTTTTATATGTAGAAAACCGTAGTGCTCCATCGTGCTTTCGAATTGTGTCTCAAATATAGTAGTGGCCTCAATTTTGGTCCTGATTTAATAATGAGAATAACTCTTCACCTAGAGTGCAGTATTATTTTCTAGTCTGTGTCTCTGTTGTCAAAAACTATGCAACGTGTTCGCATTGAGCTTCTTCGCAGCTGACATTTTTTTGGATCCGTTTAGAGGAACATGACTCCAGATTCCAGGAGTGCAGTCAAATTTCAGACACTGCTACTATTATATAAAAATCTAAATGAATCCCAAGATACTATTTATACTATTTTTTTACTATTATATTTTATACTATTCTCACGTATCACTCAACAAGAAAGCCGGATAGAAATAAGGGGTGCATTGGAATATGTGTAAGTACCCAAATCCCTCCGTCTGTCACCATTCTGCGTTATCATTAAGTTATATTTGAGTAATGCAACTCATCCAGAACCATATTGTTATTATTAAATAGAGTATACAGGATACAATTGTTTGAATATGAGTGGGTAGAAAAATTTTTATATTCCTGCTAAAACTGGATGTAATGTCGTTATTGGCATAGTTACCATCTTATCTTACATATCTCTTGAATGGTAATATTTGTTGAGTAACTAAACAAATAATTTTATTTTATGTATTACTTAAGTTAAATAACCTCCTAACTTCACATATCCAACTTTTGTATTATATTCGAAAGGTATTTATTTAATCTGATTGTAGTATAAAAATAACCAAAAGGATTTTACGCCAAATTTCCATATTTATAAAACATTTTTAAATATCATGTGCCCAAAGCCTCATATGTTAAAATCTTTTATGCATGTTTAGTAAATAAAAAATTAAAATATTATTATAATATTTATATGAGAGTAAAAATAGCTGCTCGATCCACCGCGCAACCCGTTCGGTTCCAGTATTCTCTTACTTATTTCCTCAGCCTTGTATCTTTAAACATGTCTTAACTTGTACGGATATATTATATAATCATTAAATTTAGTCTAAAGCAATATTTCATTTTTTCATGAATTTATACTCATGAATGACAAACTCACAAATGAATTTATACTATTATATTTATATTCAATTTCTAGCTGCTACAGTTGACGTATTTTTTCTAATGAAATACTTCTGAGACAAAGTCCATGTTATATTAATTGCATGATAATTTTTAAAAGTGATGTTTTGAGCCATGCAGTCGGATAGTGAAATTTATTTTAGTTTCAATCGTTTATAGTAGGTTTTTTACACACAAACTTTGTTGCATTTAATTACATTCTGGAAACAGTGCTCGGTGAGTCGTGATAGTGTCCATTCCTCCGGGTTTCAAGGAAAGCAACCAGTTTTCTATTAATGTGCAAATAATCACAGCTTTGTTTAGGGGTGGGATTTTCAGTGTTTTAATTTTATTTCTAATGTTTTGAACTGATTTTAATTCGTCAAATTGAGAGAATAGCTGTGTCTTTGCTATCTAGATTATCCTAGTGATCAAGCACTGTATGCTTAGTCATTAATATAATTTGCAGTTAAAATAAATAAATGTTCCAGTATATTCCAGAAACTTCAGCTGAATGTGCCAACAGTTCTTTAGTAGGATTCTTTAACGAATATTTGAAAAGTAACTAGAAAAACTAGTCTACCAATATATTCAGCGATTGTTTTTTGTATATGATATTTATTTTGATTTGAGATGAATAATTGATTTTGAGTGGAGTGAAAGTAAGAGTAAAATACATTCTCAATTTTCATAAAACATAAAGACGGAACATTAAGATTTACGAATATTCCTTTGATAATTTCCATTTGAGTTGTTTCATAGGTTGACTTTATCCATCAGTGGAGATTTTATTTTGTTTGAAATAAATCATTGGTTTATAATGAAACCGGTACCGGTATTTTTATGAAACCGGGTTAGTATTCAAGCACTTTATTTTATCCAATCTTTTGCCAAAAAATCTTAGTTAATAGATCTCTTCACTAGCACCAGTGAATAATAACAGTTTTAATATTTACTCCTACCACAGAATTGAGTATAATCAAGGAAGCTTGTGGAATTTATTGGCTTTGTTCACGGAATAGGTTACGGACTGTTACGGAATAAGTACTCAGGGTGAAATAAGCAATAATATACACGTTTTTGTGTAATTGTCCAGCTTTCTAACTATTAAAGTTTTGGCTGTCATCTCCGGCAAGAAGACTTGCCACTATTACATAGCGCAATGCCTTATAATGACCATTACTTACTGACATGTTGACTGCGGCTGAAATCTTACGGTACACAGCCAGATTAAAAGTAGTTGGCATCACTAGCAGTGAAGATGTTACGTACCTTTCTCCTGTGTTCATGTTCAATTTCTACATTTTAGTTTTAGTTTCTATTTAGCTAAAATTACTCCTACATACCGCAGAGTTATTAAAAATTTAATTTGAATCATTTAACAATTCCTCTTTTCCAATGTCAGAAATATATTAATAAAATCAATGAAATAACAACTGAGCAAAGATATTATAATTATGTCCCTGGCAACTTTTCTTCAAATCTAATAGCCAAAATTATCAAGTCTTTTCCATTATTTTTCTTTTTTTTGGGGGGGGAATGCCATTCGAAACCAAACGTTTCATTGTCAGGTGGCCCGATTATTCACTTGTTATTCAAATCTAAAAGTGTAAAACTCCATTCAACAATGAAAGTCGTGAAATTCGTACTCTGTCATACAAGAAACTATTTACTTTTGTTAGAGAAATAGTTTAAAATCGTTTAAGAGTAACTTTATTTATGACAAACACTTAATAAAAGTTATCAAAATTAATGACATTTTACAAAGCATTTAAATTCAAATACTAATGAAATTAGAACACAAAATAAAAGTAGCTACCAAAATACAAAGCGAATATTATCCAATTCTAGTATAACTAATTGTTATATACAATGCACTAACATCTATTCTATAACAGTAAGCACTCGTATTTTGTAAAAGGTCTATTACAAGTAGCCAACAGTCCGCAAAAAAGTTAACGAAATTTAGATATCATATTTTTCTCATAAATATTTTGCAAATAAATCAGTAATAAATAAAATGTTTTAATTTTTATTAACGTAATTATAAGATAAAGTTGATAGCAAATTTAAGTGAATTATCATGTTGTATATTTGAGGGATTAAACTGTCAATAACATTTTAATACTGAAGATTAAATTTACAAATTAATTATTTCAAATGAACATGGCTTGTCAAGATATTTAAGTTTTAGTGATCACATACCAAATTCTAGAAGTTTGGGAGGTATCCGATTTCAGAGCCTTCTCTTTCAAACAGTTTGGCGTGTTTCCAATCCCTTTTCTCTCAATAGGATCTCTTCAACTGTTTCATAATGGTAAACAGTGCTTTACAAAGGAGATAAGATCGAAATCTTATAAACTTTTTTTTAATTTTATAAACGACCAATTTGGCAAATTGCTTTAAAAATATATTTGTAGTAGGAAAAAAGTGTTTATAAAGATAAAAATAAGAAATATATATCGGATTGTATTAGATATTCCGGAAAATCAGAGAAAATTAGTAATAATGTCTACAAAACATAATCGAAATTAAATGAACAGAAATTTTATTAAAAATAAATTAAGTAAAAAATGTTAAAAACCACTTTCAGCTGGATTTCGCTAAAGAGGAATAAACATTTATCGATATTTAAGTTTTAAAAATTTAAACACACGGTTCTTGATCAGCATTGGGATGAAAAATTCAAATACAATGTTACTATCCAACTTTTAGTACAGATTGCACGAAATTTTAATGTAAAACTTTAATGCATTGGAAATGCTATTGAAATACTGTAATAAAATCTCTTATTATAAAAAAGCTGTGAATTTCTGCACTTTAGGTACTCAAAATTTGTTAGCTTCCTTGACATTGTGTTCGCCATTTTTAAGAAAACAGGAAATGGAAACAAACATGCCATAAACACACACTCTCAGACTACAGGCCAAAAAGCAAAAAAACGTATATAAATAAATCGGTAATTTTGAAAAGATCAATGAACTTAGATTCAAGGATTTTTCAATCTCCATTTATACCATCAGAAAACAAGCGATGCAAGTACATGCGTTGTGTACAATACTTTCAAAATTTTATTAATGAAACTATATTTTCTTAAAATAATTCAAAATCAATGATAGCACTACAAATAACGTGGACTGGAAGTACAAACTTTTTAATTTAATTTTGTTTCCTAATCCTAAGTATGTATATATATTTTTAGAGCAATTTTTCTGGTAACAACGCAAACTTAACCGTCTATCAAATAGACCGGAGTTGGACCTTGGACCGAAAGTGGATTAGAAGAGCAGAAATAAGACACTTTTTAATAGAAGTAGAATTTTCAAAACCATCATATGTATATATTTTATTTGTCACGGTAACAAGGTATATTCAAATTTAGCATCACAAATGCGTTAAACCGGGAGTGAATTTAAAGGGTAGAATAGACACTTTTACATTGTTCGTTCATAAGATGGCCGTAGATGTCGGGGTTCTCAGTCCTACATATGTACATACATCTTTATTCGGACAACAAGTAAAACTCTACTAATTGCAGAGGAAATAAGCTCGACTTGAAGTAAATAAAGAGGGGTGATAAGAGAATTTGTTCGAAGTAATTTCTGTATATAACTTCTTGATTAAAGCAACAATATCACTAGAAATTAAATTGCTAAAGTTTACGCTTTCGACAAAAGCAGGTTTCTGAAAACCTTATATGTATACATTTTCTCGATCGGGGCTTAATAACAGCTAAAACTTTAAAACCATAAAAATGTGTTTTAAGATTTGGGTTTATGTTAATGTTTTTAACTATGGTGAATGAAACAATACACACACACACACACACACACATACGCACAAACACACACAATATTACTTTAAATCTCTATTAATTGAGGCTTTGAGATATTTATATGAAGTCATTGGCGAAACGATTCATTTAGAGTACGAAGTTTTTTTTTAATATTCTTTTTAAACACACACACACACCGATAAGGAACCGATAAGGCTAGAGAAGTGCGGAAGACTGTCCAGCCTCAAGCGAATTTCCTATATCGAAACAGTTATCACTACGAGCGAAAACCGTACCTTTGCTTGTGTACACACAATGAAGAGGAAAGTTGTATAATGTTTACTGATTTCTTGCGAATACGTATGTATATACAGTTTATGGTTGGATACTATTTGTATTATTTGAGCATTACTTAAATAAACGCTATTTGATTTGAACCATACAAGTTTTAACACATATTTGTTTGTTTTTATATATGTTTGTTATATATATATGCCAGAGTAAAAGTATTTAGGTAAAACGCTGATGAAGTAATACAAACATTCCACGTTCTTTTTATTGTGAAAATACATTAGAATAACTAAATTTTGTCTATAAGATGTAAGAAAATTAAAGTAAGAATTCAGCAACAAAGGCTTTTGAGATTATGAAATCGAGCTGACATTATTTAGTCTTTAAATCTTGCGTGAAGCTTTATTGATATATGAGGAACATTAAACTCGATGATGGTGCACGTCACTACCCGGGATGTTTTTGAGAGCTGTAGCGAATGTTTTTAATTGATCTTAAGGGTAGCAATGAGGTAAACCAGAAAATAGATGGATAAATAAATTTGTAAGCAAAATGTGTACAGTACAATTATTTTTTACGAGTTTTACTTTAATTCATAGAATATAAATAATACACTACAGTCAATGTTCAAAATTGATGACAATATTTTACTTTAGGGCACTCTTACGCTATGGCATTTCCGCTAGTTTTTTCCGTAATTGTGTTTGACCACTGTTATAGAAAGGACATAGCTTCTTGAACAAAAATATGAATGTGAATGTAGGAGCAAAACTTAGGAACAAACACATGTTGCAAGATATCTCAAGAAAGATTTTATCCGCATACTTTAAATTTCAAGTGAAACTTCATTTATAAATAGAAGTGAACGAGTACTGTAATGGTGCATTCTCACTTCTGAAACTTGGCTGAGCGTCATTGATGTTTATCACTCAGTAGGCCAACACAATTCATTTATGTCTATCAAGGGGATGTAATAATTTATAATAATAATAATCATCTATGGTTGTACATATGTCTGTCTCACAGTCCGAATTAAATGAGTTATATAGATTTTAAATTTAGCGTGCAATCTTAGCGAACCCTTTTACGGAACACATGGTGTGACGTACTCCTACCTTGTTAAATACCGAATAATATTTATAGGGAAAATGTAATAATTATATTTTACGCATAAATAAAATTTCATATCTTAACTACACTATTAACCACTATTAGTGCTAGATAGTTTAACTATTTTTTGGCAGTATACAGTGACTGTGTGATAATATATTGATCAAGTTATTGAAATATTCTTTGAAGTTAATTTTTTTCTAAATTTTAAAAAATCATGCTGGTCTAGTCATTCACTGTTATATTATAAATTTGTATTTTTAAGCAGAAATTTACATAAATAAATATTCATTATTCATTTAAACTCCATGTTATTTGAATATAATTTTCAGCACTTACAAGAATATTTAAGGTGGCTATATTGTCTTTCAGATGCAAAGTATTTAAGAATAATACTGTGTTGATACCGCTGCAGGGTGGTCCCCCACTGTGTACGAGCAAGATAGTGTAGACATTAATTACGTGCGATGAAACATGGCCAAGTGTGTCTTGATACATTGTCCTTTCATGATTTATATTACCACGTTGTCTTTGTTGTGTTGGCAGGCAACTGAACTTCGGCAGGCTTAAAATGACGATAGTAAAATGTTTCGACTCAAAACTCTCCCAAATATATTTCTTAGGTTTTTATTTGTAATGTGACGTTGAGTATTTTATAATTAGTACAAAGTGTGAGTACGCCACACCACTTGTCACATAACAGGCTTTACTGAGGTTCCATGCAAAATGTCATTTCTATAGCTCATTTCGTTATGGACAGATAGAACAATAGACAACCATATAGCAAAGATATTTTTACATCCTACGGTAAACAAAAGAAACATTATTTCAGTATACTGAGTGATATGCCTCAACAACTCTCAGTTAAATTCCATAGTTGAATATGCAACATTATTGACTTCATTCTTATATATTTATAAAGTTGTTTGGTTGTATATTGTATAGTAGTATAGTTGTAAAGTTAGTTGTTCTTGTATAAATAAAGTTTCATCCTTGGTTACCATCGTGGTCACCCATAAAAACAAAATAAAAATATGGTTTTAACACTTATAATATTTTTATAGAATAACACGCACCAAATCCAAATTCAGTCTTTCTCATATAGAATAGAAGCTTCACGCATAATTCTATGTTAATACGTAAGTTCGTTTTCAAGATATCGTGGGGACAGACAGACAGATAAAAAAGACGACAAAAATTTAACATTTTAATTTTTCGCTAACGCGCAGCCAATTATCTCATGTCAAAAACAAACATCTGTATTTCTATTATGTTACAAAAATGTATAAATCGTAGGAGCACAATTTTACATTTACAATACAAAATTACTTAAGTAATTAAAAAGGTTAAATAGTTATTTGTAGCCTACTCAAAATGTTTGTAGAAATATTTTCTCACATAGGTGTTTTTTTTTACTAAATTTAAATAAATAAAAGGTAATTACCCTTAATTTAATTGATAATACCATATATACAAACATAAAAAAGAAACTGTATTTTTGCCATTAATAATGTAAACGTATTCCTCCTATTATTATTATGTTAATAATAACTAATAGGTGATGTTCATTAAAATGTTTTAAAAATGCAACAAAATTTAGAAATAGGATATAGATATCGTTTATAATAGATGTGGTTTAAATCTGGTTCTGTATTGCGCATATATAATGCAGAATTCCGTTAAGTACCAATAGTGTATGAGTCTAACTATTTTATTATAAACTCGTAATAAAACATCTATTGGAAGACTGCAAGAACTCGGATACTATTCATTACAGTAAAATTCCATTCCATACTTCCATACTTTATTCCATTCCTTTGATTTAAAAGCCATTACGTCTTAGCCAATATGCATAGTAGAGAAAGGTTATGATAAGTATAAGATATTTCACATGATTCCAATTGAATAATCTTTTTTATTTTTAACATCAGCATAAAATGGTAATTATACCAGCATAACTGGTTGACTTAAATTACAAACCATGGTTACCAGAATTTAATTATAACTGCTCTTTGTGCAATTTAAATGAATCTGAATCCGTCTTTCATTTCGTATCAGTGTGTCAAATTTTGAGGGAAATAAGAAAATACTATTTTGGTAAATCAACATTAAACAAAAATGAATATATACATTATTTAAACGGTAGGAATTGGCGGGTTTTGGGGGTTTCATGAGCACCGCGTGGAAGTATAGATGGCAATTAATCCAGGAATTCAATTTTTAGGGTCGAATTTAAGGTAGGAAAAAGGGGAAAATATTTTAATTACAACATTTGTATATTTCAGTCATCACCTTGTCTTTTCTTCCATTTATAATGTAATTTTGTTTTAATTTTTCTGAGTTTAAGGTGTTATATGTGTATAAAATGTGTATGCGTGTATGTGTGTGTGCGTATGTGCTGTTCTATTGAAAAAAGTTGTGATTAGTTTTAAAATTGAGAAATTAAATAATTTTAAGTTAGCCTTATTCAGTTTTTGGAAAAGTGTCCCAGTGTGTTGATTTATAATTTTAAATTATTATTGCCATTTAACTTGACTTTTGTTATTCTTAGATTAGTACAGTTATCATTCCTGCTAACCACTACAGACGGCATTCAAGCCATTGTAGATGTATTGTTTTTTTATTGTATGTATTGTATTATATATTTTGGTCAAAAATAAAAAACACTTTGTCATTCATTCATTCATTCATTCATAAATGGTAATTAATTATTTAAACATCAATGATCAACGTTTAAAGGCTCTAAACTAGTGATGAGTATCAAATTTCATTTGTATATAACTAATTGTGAGTATTCATGATTGGTAAACTTTTATAAATCACAAATTTATGCCCAGAGTAATTGGCTTGAATTAGACGTTGGCACTTTAAGGAAACTCTCAATACTTTTAAGGAATGCTAAAGTTTTAGTTCGTTGAAATGGATATATACCCTCAGGTCTGAATAATTATCTCTTTTCAAGCAAATTATATCAATGGATCGCCTATTCAAAATTTTTTTACGGCGTAAATCTCGGTTTTAAGAGGTTTAAAAATGTTAAATATAAATATTTTATCTACTAAAAATAGATTTGGATTCAGTTATAAAATATAAGCTTTCAGGAAAAAAACTCTGCTATCACGAATTTCTCTTTACTTTTTTTATCATCATCATTTTGTGTTCCCCGTCATCTGTATAAGTGTTCGTAATTCTCCCATGACAGGAGTCAGTGCAGTATTTTATTAATTAAGTTTATTCATTTTTTGTGATGCAAATTTATAAGCAAGGAATCTTCTGTTTCCAAAACTTCAACGTCAATTGATTTTAAACCTATGCTAAACATAGTTTCATAAGAGTGTACTATACTGCTAAAATTTAGTTTTTCCGCCTTCCGGATGCAAATGATGCAATTGTTTCTTATCACACAGCAATAATGTTCATATAATTATATCTATAATGTAGTATGTATTATTTATAATAGGCTATAGCATTGATCATACAAGAGGTTATTATAAATATTTAAAGAGACATAACCCAAAAGAATCGTTTTATAATTTTACTTTGGGTCACACTCTAAAAACAGTATTTGTGGGGCTGAGAATACTCAGACTTGAAAGGTGGGACAATGTGTAGTTTTAAACAATGGCGGAATAGGGATCTGCAAGATACTTTAAAACTGTAGCCTAACCAAATCAAATTCAAATCAAATCCTTTATTGTCGTAAACATTGTACATGCATAGGCATTGTCAATAAGCCGAAATACTACTCTTTGTCACAATATTTAGAAACAAATTATTGTTTGAGCTAACTTAAAATATACTGAACCAGTTACAAATTAAAGATGATGCCTTCCAGTTGGATCAATAATTGTTAATAAACTATTAAATAATCAACAAACTATTTGCAATAACATATAATAACAAAAATATATAAACACATGGTTAAGGGCTTGTTCACAGAAAAATGGCTCCGTACACATTCGGCGGCCGAATGAGCGGCAGAAACGGGCGGCCGACAACTAGTACACTGCCGGTATGGAAGTGGAAGATGCAACATGTCTCTACATTTTGTACCGTCGGTACAAAATTCGCAAACAACGACAAAGGCAGTGGTGGGTGCATCCAATTTTATTTTTTGATGCTTTGTAAGTTACTTGTTTTTTAAATTCTTCATTTCTATACCTCTGGCTTTTCTAAACACATTATACTTGGTATATAATGAAACATTTATCAAATTACTGTATTGCTCTAAATATAAAACTAGCACTTATCCAACTGCTTTTTCTCTTCAACTGTGCTTTCAATTTTAGAAAATATATCTACAACTTCCTCCCACGCAGATCTCTTTAAAACCCTGTTCTTGTAATCTGGATCCCACAATGCTCTTCTCTTTTCAATTTCATCAATAAAACGTTCGGTGCCAAAAGGGTCTTGCTCCATCTCCATATTCACTCACAAATATCACTACTGGACTCGGCGTGTGTACGCTCCAATACAAAACAAGCAACTGAAGCAGCGCTAAAGTCGCGCGGTTGACGCGTATACTACGAGTCGCGCGACACAACTAGCGGCAGGTTCAGCGGCGCGGCGCCATGTGTATGCTGCCATAGTTATATGTTGTCTTTTAGTCGCGCGACACGTCGCGCTCATGTGAACAAGCCCTAAAATCAAAGGGTAACAATAACAGGACAAAAAATTACATTAAAAAGTTGTGTCAGAAAGCTCTAGGAATTCATTAAAACTATAGAAGGGATTTTTTTAAAGCCAATAATTTAATTTTTTTAGGAATACTTGTTGCGGGTATTTATTTATATTTGAAGCTAATTTATTATACACTTTCTTACACATTACAATATGACCTTTTTAAAACTTACTTAAACGACATTGCTGAAAATTAATTTATCTTTATTGCGGGTATTATGTGAGTGTATATTTTCATTTAGGACCATGTCAGGTAGTTTTTTTAAGGAATAGACAGCCAGTTCAAATATGTAAAGGTTAATTACGGTAAAGGTTAATTTATTTCTAATCTTTTAAAAATAGGCTTACAGTGATCAGATGGATTTGAACCGTCAATTATTATAACGACTTTTTTTTGCAATTTTAAAACGTCTATAATTCTTGAAGAGTTGCCCCACACAATTAAGCAATACTTAATTATTGATTGGAAGAAAGCAAAGTAAGCCATTGTAATATATTCAGATGTTACACAATTTTTCAATCGTCCCAACAAGTATACAACTCTAGATAGCCTAGTTTTGTTATAGTCTATATGAGTAACCGGCTAATCATCTGATTTGTGCCATGGAACAAATCGACCGAGTGCGAATCAGAAATGCAGAAAAAAGCGTAGGGTGGCATAGAAGAAGGTAAGACAACAAAGAAATCTTCTATTAACAAAATTTAAAAAAAACAAATTTGAAGATAAGGAGTGTGAAAACGGTTGAAGAACCATTACATGCATCAGAACTTTCTTAAAGTACGAAAATATTTTTATTATTTAAGGTGGCTGTGGCTGCCGAGGGTTGTTTAACCTAAACTTGCCAAATAAAAAAAGTTTATATTCACGTTTATTTGAAGGTGCTTTTTACAATGATTATACTTTAACCTTAAGTGATAACATTTTAACATAATGTCAAGTGAAGGTGAAGATATTTGTGGCAACTGTGATAAAAAATTGCCAAAATTAGGGGACCATGCTGTCTGCAAAAGCTGTAGTATAGGATTCCACTTTGGATACTGTTCTGCCAAGTCCCAAACATGGAAATCCATGAACAAAGTGATGCAAGAGAGTTGGAATTATCAACTTTGCAGAAAATTGTCAATAAAATGATCAGTGTTTTTCAAGTAGGATGGTACATTTTTAACAAACTCCTGTAGGTTTACATCTACAAACCCTGATATTCTTTCTGTGGAAGATGATATTGAGGCGACTATGGGACGGCCAGGTGGTGATATCTTTGTTTTGTGTACTTTCGGTAACAGGTAGAAAACGGGTGTTTGAGGATTTATGTTTATTAAAATATCAATTAGCTCTTTTGGCAATCCCTCTTTAATCGAATTTCCTTTCAAATATTTCGTTGTTTCTTTATTGAAGTGGTTTATAATGAAGTTAACTATATTAATTTGTTGGTTTTGTTATTACATTCTATTTAACCACTGCCGTATCTCTTTTACTTTCCAAGATCCGTCTATGATGTATAAAATTTGGAGCGCACGGTAAATGTGTAAGGGTCTCAGAACGCTACATTGGCCAAAGAGCGTTAACTTCTGGCTAGTTTAAGGTATTTCCAGTGCCATAGTTTAGCTTGTCATGTTTCTGACAACAAGAAAATTACAAAATAAACAAAATTCAAAAAGCGAAACGTCTTGTGATTGAAATTAAGTTTTTATTCAAGATATATTCAGTGCCATAAGTTGATTTTACTTGGTAGTTTGGATGGAGATATTGAAGGTACATGCATAGGACCGAAAAGGCCTAGGGTAATGGCTTTTTATCAACAAAGATCTAAAAAAATCTATTCCTACCATTTGAATTCACTTTTAGTCTAATGTATTTACGATGCCACAGATGAAATTGGGTAGTTGTCCTGTTAATAAAAACACCCGTATATACATATATTGTTTTTGAGAACCTACTTAAGGCCCATCACATGTCAAGTTCAAGTCACGGTAAAGTGACTTTTCACTTTTAACTTTGAAGAAATACATATAGTCTACTCACTCATGACTAAATTGTTAACGTGGATGAGAATTGTCCATTCCGGCCGCATAAATTTACTTCCGGTGCATTATTTCTGTTTCGATGGTAAAGTTTGCGTTTTTGGTCACCAACCAAGAAAATATATACCTATGTAAATCTTGAAAACCAACTTAGATTAAAAAGCGTCTACTTACTCGTGCCATAATACATTAAATTGTTTTACCCCCAACAAGACTAACTTGATAAAAGATATCTACGGTAAATATTACGGTTAAACGAGTTTATGTTGTTCAACTGATCAATTAAATAAATAAATATACCGGTATGGGTTTTTATATCCATCTCAGATTGAAAAGCGTCTATTTCCGTTGTACGGTATTTCTGATGCTATAATATATATTGGTGTTTTATCCCGATCAAGAAAATATGTTCATGCGTAACCATAAAACGACTTTTTTCATAAAAAGGCATCTACTTCCGTCGCTTCCAGTTTGAGTGGAAAATTGTTCCATTTCTTTACTTTAACAAGCTACAGTTATATACACATGTAAAGGGAGTCGACCAGTTTTGATGTGCAAAAATTCACAACTTTTTTCATTGAGGTAGGTTTTATAACCGCATTAAAAAAAATAGTATCGATTAATTGAATGGTTTATTTGACACTACTGCAATCTGATGAAGAAAAGCTTAGGTAGAAACTTTATCTTTGCAATCTATCTTACACTACTGATTAAACTTTAGATAATTATTTCATATTTGCTAAAATGTTAATGTAAAATAATGTTTCTGTCTCTTTGGTGAAAATACGCTGAAAGTGTCTGTGGCTGTTAAGTATCAGTTAATTTGTGGATTACGTTTGTAAATATTATAATTATTTCACCGAATTCTGAAATATATCAGAGAGCTTTTTCTAATTTGTTCTGCATGAAAACCTTCCTCGGGTTTCAACGAATGTATTACAGAAATAATGAGTCAAATTGGTCACATCGTTCTTGAGATTAATGCTAAGCAAACATTACAGATTCATTTTTATTTATAAAATTAGTAAAGTAGGTATCTTAATACTTTAAAATAAATGCAAAGGGGGGAGAAAATAATGATGAGAGGAAGACGATTGAAAAAGAAAGAGTTAGAGTGACGTAAAGATTACATGTAGAGAATGGGAGTGGCGAGAAAATATGAGTGTGATTGTGAGTGTGATTGTGAGTGTGATTTAATAGATTGAGCTCTGCTTTGGGACTTAAAAAAAAACGTAAAAATCTGCTTATACAATTTCACGTTAATTTATAAAATTAATGAAAGCGTCTACTTACCTTACCGTAATTGTGCTGAAGGAAACAGGTACTCAACTCTTACAGGTTTCAAAGGTAATCACAACTAACCCAACTACACCACAGGACTGTGTGTGTCAAAATACAATTAAACATTAAATTTAATGGGTACCGTAAATAGTACACGCGTCTTAACGCTATAAAGTAATTATAATTATTTTCTGAAAATAGAATATCTATTACAGATAAAACAAAAATACAATAAGATTCCAATGATTAACAGTAAAATGTAAATTTATTGAAATTTTTGTGAATGTTAAAATTAAAATCTATCTCATTTACCGCAACTAATTTGAAACACTAACAAAAGTTCAACTTTCCTTTCTGAATTGTTAGTCAATATTATTAACACCAAGATAATTGAAATCTCAATAGGATTCTTCATAATTAATTACGTAGAAGTTTTCCGGCATTTTTACTGGCCAAGATTCCTTAATTAATTATCTTGATTAATTATGAAGTTAGATCCCAATCCATCTCATGTTGATTAACTTCGTTTCTGATAAAGTGGCGCGAGGCTGTATTTTTCATTATTTGGCCAACTTAATTTACAATATTTACATTCATTTCTTTGAATCTATCTTATTGAGCGTGAGACACTAATTTTAAAATACATACAGGAAGCTTTGTAACACTGTAAATTTTAATTACAAATATTTCAAATAAACTAAATCATTATACGAAAATTAACTCGTCTTTTAAAAATGACATTTCAACGTATTTTATAAACAGTACCAATCTTTATATTCCAACATAGTTATTAAAATATATAAATAGAAGATAAATGTTAATTCACTCGTGACTTGTCGGATACGTTGCATGAGTAGAAACAGACAACATTTTTTAAATACTCTGAACTGATCTTTTACAGTTTCCAAATATTTAATCTTATGTAATTGTTTAACACTTTGATGTATTTATGACCTAATATGGATAATTTTTTTTCAATCTGTGAGAGTAAAGCCCTTCATTAGCCTGTGTAAAGGACAATAATGTTATTCGCCGGGTTGTATACGACATTAGACTAGGAATGTTGAAATGCAGGTTGAAACCCTGTCTGTGACCGTTGCACTTTTTATTAGCAACATACCGTTCTTCTATTGTATCGACTCTCCCTCTTATTCTGTTTTTAAGATGAAAACCCTCGTACAGGCAGAGGGCCATGAGGACGAGCAGAATATGGCATATATGGGAACGGCCTCTCCTTTTCGTTAAACTAGATTTTGGTGTGTATTTTTGGCCATAAATAGTGCAGATAGTACAGCTTTACACTGATCATGTAATTAAAGATTTCAAAGTATGTTTTTTTTTAATTTGTAAAATCTCTAGCAGTCTTATTTTATGTCCAAATTTCACCAAATTATGTGCAATGTTACCAATATAAATACGAAAACTAAATTAGTAATTAAATCCTATTTAAAGTTCGTAAAAATATACACGGGGCATAGCCTCCCCCTCACAGATAAAACACATTTAAAGCAATTTTAATCTATTATAATCTAGTAAGGAAGTGATATTTATGTAATTTGACATGGTTATTACATTGGTTAATCCTAAGATCAAGTCTGGATGTCAATAAGACATAACCAAAAGGAGCTAGGTTCTATGATGAAAGCAGTGAATCAAGTGAATAGTCTGCATTCGTGTACTATCCAAACAGACGTTGATATTCTATGCCTTAAGCGTTAACTAGAACACAACTGATAACAAATGGGGTTTTGCAGAGGTTAAAACAAATAAATGAATAAATGATTTATTTCCTAAAATAACACAAATATTAGTAGCAAGACAAAATCATATGAGTATTACAAATGTATACTAACATAGTAGAACATTCTATTATGACGAAATCAAATATAATTTTAGTAGGAAAATAGGGTCCTAAAGGCAACGCCTGATAAGGGATTCCATCAGATAAGTTCATTTATATAAAGAGTTCATTTGCAGTTGCAGATACTATAAGTATATCTTCTAGTCCCATAAATTAATTTATTGTTACACTCTTTATGGCTTACCACTAACAAAATTAACAAACTTAAACTTACCCTTCGTGAATTTAAAAATAAACAGAATATATTTATTTTAAAGAAAATATATGTTTAACCCTTTGGCTGCCAGCGGCCGATATTTTCGGCCGGGTAAGACTAGCTGAAAACTGCCAGTGGCCGATATTTTCGGCCGAGTAAAACTATTTGAAAACTGCCAGCGGCCGATTTTATCGGCCTCTTCCTGTTTGCTTATAGCGCAGCTATTTAACCACCAATGTAATTCTTATAACATAAAAATAATAGCTAAAGAGTGTTTTTTATTTCATAAAATATCAGTTTATTACGAAAATCTTACTTTATATAGTACGCCATGTAGAAGAACGACGTAATTGTGTGGCTGTTGGTACACCCAGACATGAATCGTTATTTGACATTTTGCTTCTACTGATTACTAGATTAGCGTAGAACAATATTTCTTCAATATAAAACAGGAATTGTCTTATCGCAAACCCTTCCCAACCTCAGACAGAGGTCAAAGTCGAGCGGTCTAGTAGATAATGTGATTGCAGAGTCCCGCCGCGCTGCCTGCTGTAATCGGGATTCTCGAGAAAGATAAGATAAGATAACAGCGACAAAAATACCGATCACAATACCTAGAAATGCTTGTTGATTGATGGAATGTTAGTTCTGTTACTCAACTACATCGTTTTACAACGTTCTAAGTTAATTGAAAAAGGTTTAAGCGTTGGGGGCATATAACGGAATCTGACCCCATTGATAATTGTTGTAAGTTTGTAATTTTGTAATTAAAGAGTTGTTTTTTCGTTCTGTCAGGTTTGTTTCTATAAATTTATATTTTTGTGTTCTTCATACTGATGCGGTGATGGAACCACATTGATAAAATTATGAAAATATGAAATATTTGCGTTGCCGCGGTGATTCAGTGTTATAATCATTATAACTTTATTTTCCAATATTTTTTTGTAATTTTTTTAACATTGACTCTCAATGGCATTGTAAACATAAAACAAACATTTATTTTCTCCCATTATAGTATTTATAAGGCGTTTTGCAATAAAAAAAAAACTTTTTTGAACATTTTTTAAACTTAATTAATTAATTTATTTATTTAAATAGTTTAATTAATTTGAAGTGGTTTTAAAAGTTATATAAGTTATAGTAAATTTCATTACGTTCAAAACAAAACAAAAATCATGATTCTAGCTAGTTCAAAAAGAAAGTTATTATCGTTTTTGGTTTACCTATGTGAAATGCTCATTTTAAGCCTGGCAGTACAGGGAGGCATATGGTAATTTGGCTTGGCAGTCTTCAGATACAGGTAACTTAAACTGCCTGGCAGACTTTATACATAAAATACAAATATAGCATGGCAGCCAAAGGGTTAAACATTGCCACAAACCGCCACACCAAAATAATAAATAATAAACGTTTTAATCATCGACACAATTATTGGATCTCTGCTGTGAAAGAAATACCACATCGCCAATGTTTAGGTTACATTTAGTCCATTTAGTACATTGCTCTAAATTGAAAAGATATTCCACTTACCATTTCACCAGATGTGTAGATCAATAATCTTGGACAAACTGAAAATGTTTTAGTCGTCTATGAGGAGTATCTGTGAAGTCTGAATGTATAGGTTGATGAAATTTTAATATAAGAGTAAACTGACTATCACTGGGTTGATTCTGATGATATTGTAAATGTTTTCCGGAGGCTCCTTATTGAAGGTTTAGTGAAACTTCCACAATCTTCAGTGAGGATTTTGTTGGGAACTTTTTCCTGATTTGTTTTCAATTACATGTATTTTCACTAACTGCGATGCTTGGGGATACAGAAAAAAAAGGAAGACCGATGAAAACGCCCCTATTAAAAACACAATTTTTGGAGATCGATAAGGATTGCACACCTGATGATTCCTTATCCTGAATTCGTGCGTATATTTACGTCTTATAAAGGATTGAAACAGTGACAACCACATCTATGTCGACCGTTCATCGCCGTCCAAATCTACAATTATGAAAACCGTCACATTTATTATACTGCTTGGAAATGTAAAAAGTGTTCGGACAACAATTTTCCATACAAATTGTACTCTAATCATACACACATACTCACAGTAAGAATAAGTAGATAGGGAGACTAAGTGTTATGCTATTAAACAACGGGAAGGGAAACTACAAACAGTAACGCCATTAAAAATGTCAAGCTTAAGCTGCTACAAGTTAAAGTTTCAATTTTCTACCTTCGCAGCCTTAAAACCCTCTCAGACATCTTCAATCTACATAATCCTGTACTTTTATACTAGCGCTTTAAAACACGTTTTCTTGTTTATCGCTACGAACATTTTCAACGCAAACTCATAAAACAGGTTGTTAATTTACACTAGTGTGCATAAAATAATTTATCTACAGCACATTTTGTGAGATATACAACGGATTTGTATTCATACTGGATATTTCAGAACTCTCTAACAACACTTTTAGGTATTATTTCTGGACCAACGACAAATCAAAATATTATATTAAAACTTTAGAAAACTCAAAAATTACCCAAAATAGCCGCCATTTGTTTGTTTTTCACTTAAACTTTTTTAATTTGACAACGGCTTGTTGTCATAATTTTAAATTAAGTATGTATGTTTATATCCTAAATAAATAAAAAAAATTTGTAATTGTAATTTTATAATGGCGGCTTCCTAAATATTTTTACGTATGAATTTCTAAACATAATATAATAAACAAATTTAAATATACTAAATTTTAGTTAGACAATTTAATTATACATCAAATGATACCATGTTTTAGAATATCTGTTGATAAATCAGCGAAGTAATGAGCGTTTCTACCTCCTATCTTATAAATAAAAGTGAATCGTTAAATGTGTTGCTAAGCGCTAATCACAAGAAGGGCTGGAACAATTCGGTTAATTCGTTTTGTAAAATGTCTATTTAAATCCGAGGAAGGTTTGTATGAAGCAAAATATAACAAAAGTTACCGGGAATATTTTGGAATTCAGAAAGATTTAGTTTTTAAGTTTCATAATCCAAATTAAACTGGCACTAAACAGCTGTTCACACCTTCAGTTTTATATCGAAAATTGGCTGAAACATCTGTTTATATTTAAATTTATATTAAGTAAACACTGCTTTATAAGTAGTGTAATGCAGATAGTAAATAAAAATGTAATATTCAAATTTTACTCTAGATCGCGCCAGTGATGAATTTAAATCATCTAATGAATTTTATATATAATTTAAACACTGTTATAAAACGAACCTTAATGAACAAAGTCATGAATGTTTTCACATACGTTACTTTAAACTGGTGGGCTTGCTTGAAATTTTTATACGGCATTTTAACAGTGTATTATGGAAAAACAGAGAAATTAATACTAACGTGCGTAAATGTAACAAAAAAACTTTTATTTTGGAATGTTGAATAACCTTAATACCCCCTTATACCCTTCCCTTATGGATTTCTCCCTTATAACGAAAGTACATAGGAAATGGGTAGGACTTCTCCATAGGCCGTAATATCCTTCTTACTTATGTGTATATTTTCTTCTTCAGGACAAAAATGCCAACCCAACTATGTCCCTGGAAATATTTGAGACGGATAGTATATTACAGAAGCCTATAGTAGATGATTTTGACCAAAGTAGATTTCCAATAACTGCATAATCGAACTACGAGTATTTAGTATTTTGATCGAGGCTATACGGCAAGCTAAATTGTGACAAAGTAAGTGAAATTAAACGGTCTGCAGTAGGTACTTTTTAATCGTTGTAGTGTTCTTGGCCCTATACGTAAGTATACTTTTTTCCCATGAACTTAAATAATATGTACTTGATGTATGCCTACTTACGTTTTAAAATTTTCATAGAAGTCCATCAAATTACATCATAAGTGCTTTTACTAAGTAATATAAGGACTTCGGTTCTAAAGATTGCGTGCGAAGCCGCGGGTAACAGCTAGTTACTATATAATATCCACTGTCATTTTGTGACTACACTGTTAGTGAGCCACAATAATCAGCTGTTTCAATTTTAGCTGTTCTAATCAGCTGATTGTATCAGTGTGTTGCTGAACTGTGGCCACAACATTCTTATTTAATGTAGCATTTAGATGCCTTTTTATATACACTTTTATAATTTATAAAAATAAATATTTTTATTTAAGAAAGGTTGCTAATAAATCCTTTCGTTTTTTTATTTAAAAGAAGTAAATAATCGAATTTGTGACTAACTCTACTGATCGATTCAAAATGTGCAATCAAACTAACTGTAGGAATATTGAGCATAGATTATTTAACATTGAACTAAAATGTTCATCTAGTGTAACAAAATAGTTTTTTAATTCAAAATAATTTTGTTCTTTGTTTTAATTTAAGAAATATTTTAAAATTTGTTTAAAATCATCTGTTAGTAAATTTATATTATTTTTTACATTGTAAACATTTTTATTTTCTTATATTTGAATAAAATGCCACGAAATGTAAGGGTTACCCCAGTTTAATAATGTAATGTTATAATCATATCTCATTTCAACTCCTAAAATTAAAACAGCTGATTTTTCTGGCTCACAAACATAGTGCGGATTTTCAAAAATATCTATAAAAAACTCGGTAATGCATTTTTCAAAAATAAATACAAATTTCATAAATAATCAAATTAAACACTCCCTGGTTAATTTAAAACAAATAATATTCTGAGAACAAAATCCTTCACCAATAACAAAAAAACTTATTTTTAAAACCACCCAGGCTAGTGTTTAGTAGAAATACTAACCTGAAAAATCTTCTGGTAGGCCCCAAATTGCCACCTACTGAAATTACAAATTCAGAATAGAAGAGAAATTATAGGTCTTAACCCAGTACAAACAAATGATGTAATACTTGCAAAATTGTAAAATCGTCCAATTCTTTTACCGGTAGTAGAACAATGAAAAACTTACCCTATTAGAGAAGAAATTAATTGTAAAAAGTAAAAATATAATTTATCAGTCAGTATACATGTAAAAAATTCTGCAATGGATTATGTTAGAATAACAACAAACCCATTACACATAAGAATGAATAATCATCTTTGTTCGTCTAAAAACAGGATGAAAAATTTTTCCAACACGCATTAGGCCATCAAAAAAATTTGAACAATGTTATTCACTGAACGATATTTGCAACGTACGCAAAGGTGGAAACAAAAATTACTTAAGAAATTTAGTACATCAGTTAATATTAAAATCAAAAGTATACTTAGGTCTAGATAAAAGATAATTAATAAATTGTGTTAATTACGTTTTATTGTTTTCTAAATTCGTCTCCGCTTGTAATATTTCTCGTAGCTGTTAATCACATGTTAAAAAATGTCAGTTTTATTTATTCATTCTATTTACTTAAGTAAATTTCATTTGTTTGCTGTATTATTTTTATCATACCTTTCTGAAAACGGCAAATGCACAAAATATTAAAAGAAATTTTATACCGAAAAGTCTAATTTATGTTTATTATTCAGCACTTATATGCATTTATACACCTGGAGTGAATATATAACTTTCTCTTTTATAGTAATATTTTATATATTTTCAATATAATGCTATAAATGGTTTTCAAGAATGTGTATGTCTAATATGAACAGAGATGACGTTAATATATACTAGATGCCCTATATAATTAAAATTATTATTATATCAGGCAATACAATGTTAGAATTTAATCAGTAAAGATTTAATGGAACAATCAGAGTACACTGAAAATGATAATACTTAATAATATTAAACAGGCGTTCAACGTTTGTAATTATTATCAGGTGCAACAACGGTCACGATTTGATACTCTCATTCAATAATATGAATACTACTCTTCAAAAGTCTGTACACAGTGTATACAAAACCGTCTTAGATATCATACTCATATCTTACATTGAAAGTGCTCGTGTGAGTTTTCGTGACAGCGTGTTTCAACTTTAGAGCCCCTTTTCCAACAATTTGGGTACATAATATATTCTAGATTAATATATTTAAATTATATAGTTTCTGTTCCGTTACTGAAATACAATTCTTTAAAGAATAACGCATGTTTATAAAATACATCCGATACTCATAACTGTTTAACATGACTGTAGATAGAAACTTGGTGTGTTGCTTGTCAGCATAAAATTTTATTTTTCATACGATAATTCTATGTTTATAAGTAAATAAAGATTTGCTATCGATTTGGAATGTTAGTTTTGTATTTTAATTTTTTACATGTTATTTTAATAGGAATTTAATTTAATTTCCTGTAATATTTTCTTAAATTTTATATTTATTTATGAATTATGTATTTTGTATGTAATACATCTTGGACAATGTAGTTTCCGCATTCAAAATATAGTTACTTGATTGCTGCCGTTTCATTATATTGTTATAAATTTAGCAAATCTCAGACAAAAAAAACAAAGCTACTGTTGTTGGCTCAATAATATAATTAAAATAGTAAACTGCGAAAGGTTTGTGGTATTATACTGAGCTAAGAGAATGTTCAAAGGTTCTTTTCATGTTATCTGGAATACAGGAACTCCCAAGATGAATTGTCAACTAGCTGCTGTCAGCTGCTTTAGTAGTACTAGATGCATATCAAAAGAATGTTAAAGAAGCCTCGTAGTTTGCTTCATCAAGTAATGAAACACTGAACACAGACCGAGAACACTAACTATTCTACAGGTCAATTTCAACAAATCAATGACAGGGAGATTGTTGATCAATGGCTGAAAGTTGAATATTTATCAAAATTATTAATACATAAAAAGAATAGCTTTCGCAGTCGAAAGGCGAATAAATTGTCGTAAACAGTTTAAAACAAATTTTTAAACGTGTAAAAAAATTGTAATTACGATATTAGTGACAAAAGTTTTTCTGTGCTAATTTACGTGTTCATTTTTATCCTTAAATGGAATGAAAACGCATGAAAGAACACGATTTCATCTTTTGAACTGCGGCAAGTTTGGCTGCATTAGAGAGGCAGATAAACACAGAAGGCGACTATAAACAAGTACTACAATTGATGATTTAGGACATCTCTCCGTACTTTGGATATAGAAATTTCCAAATGAATCAGTGAGAATAGTTTGTTGCAATTCACTACACTGAATATTATATGTTATATATATATATATATATATATATATATATATATATAATATATATATATATATATATATATATATATATAATTTCAATAAACATTGAATCACAAAAAGTACTTGCTCCGCCGGGACTCGAACCCGGATCTCTCACTTGCCGGGTGAATGTGCTACCATTACACATTCACCCGGCAAGTGAGAGATCCGGGTTCGAGTCCCGGCGGAGCAAGTACTTTTTGCGATTCAATGTTTATTGAAATTAAATAAGGCTATTGCCATTTATAACAAATTTAATGTATATATATATATATATATATATATATATATATATATATATATATAAGTAGATATGAATATGGGGTTCCTAGCTCACTTTCGGAGCCAACAGAAAATCAAGGGAAAATACTGTTTAAAGGACAATAAACGAATCTGTAAAATCAAACAGTAAACCACGAATGAAAAATTAACCGAATCCGTTCCAAAAGCGACCCAGAATCCCCTACTGACCAAAAAATGAAAAATCACGAATGAAACCGAATCTATAGCTGTTTGCTTCTACTTTCTTGAGCTGTCAAATCAATCTATTTGAAATGTCTGCTACGAATAAACTATAAATTAAAACTTATAAACGGAAATGATGGAATTTGCTAACAATCACTCGAGAAGTCGGGGAGAATGTGAGTAAAACCACATTCTTTTCACGAGGTTCATTATTTATCTTTTCCAAGTGTACTATAAAATCATCGAGGATTTCTGGCTTAAAATCATAATCAAATTCAATATCCAAATAGTGAAAGATTATAGGTAAAATCTTCTCATAATAAACGTGTGTATCGATACCTACAAACCTAATGTATTCTTTGAAAAGGAAAATAATTTTTTCAAGGGTTATGAGAGATAAGTAAAAATTTTTATTCTGTTTTCTAAATTCTGTAACAAATTTTGTTTGTTTTTCACCTCCGTATTGTAATTTTGTAAGCAGATTATTCAAATGTGTTAGTTTATTTCGAAATTTCCTAGGTTTAGGTCTTTCGTACAAAATTAAATTACAATCTCTACAAACTAAATATTTTTTATCAATAATTTCTCCTCTATTATAACACTTGTAACAGTTGGCATTATACTCTTCCATTTAAACAAAAAGATTTTTTGTTATAAATGGAGATTATGGAACTAACTCTGCCGAGATATAAATTTTTTAGCACAAATGTTTATGTTTATATTTCAACTACTGAGATAAAAAGAAATGATTTTATTTTATTATTCAACTATTTAGGATATTTTGTCTATGATTACAAAGATTATTCCGGAAGAAATCGAGATTTTTCATCAGCGAAAGAGTATATTTTTGAAGTTTTAGAAGGAATGAAAGAGAATAATATGAATTTAGCAAATTATTTTTCTTAAATAAAAAATCTATTCTACTAAATAGTCATCAAACAACATGAACTCTCCAAAATCACTTCAGTTTCTAGCATTTAAAGAACTTACCACAGGAAATAGTTATAAAGACTTCTTTGAATTACCTAAATATGTTAAACAAATGTTGATATTTTCCTTAAGTGAAAACGAATCCTTAAATGAAAACGAATTCAGAGAACTTTTAAGTACTAAAAAGTGTTCAATGCAATTTATTACAGACAACTTAGATAGTATAAATATGTTAAATGTAATAGGAGATTTTAAATTAAATAATAGAAAAATAAGAAAAATATTCCGATTTTTACAAAATAAACTAAAACACCAACAATCTGACATTTTTCATCGCTTTTATGCTAAATTTCATTGCTTATTTGTTGAAATGTTGAGAAGACAATATCCATACTGGACAAGAAATATGCATACAGCTAGTTTTTTAACAAGTCTTTGTAAACAACAAGATTTATCAAAGGAATTTATAAGAGATCACGCTTTTGTTGTAGATTGGGATAAATTATATGGAAAAAACATTTACGAAACAGATATATTGTGTGTGTGTGGTTCTGACGAAGAAAAGAGAAACGTTTGCCATTCAGCAATTCATTACGATATAATGAAAGACATACAAAATGAATGATTGTGTCTCTGGTGTAGTGTTGTTAGTGTGCGTGTTTGCGCTATGGGAATCACATCACATTCAACTTCTACGGTGTCTATTGTTTAGAGACTTGGCCCTGCACTGCTACTGTCCAACCAAGTTAATGGCTAGGAGCTGTAATTCGGGTCTTAGACTCTGGAATTTTTTTGTTCCCAAGTCTCATTTTTCCTTTGGTAACTACTGTGTAGAAGTTGATGGAGAGATTCAATTAGGGAATTTGTGTCGGGTGTTTTGTAAGTGTAATGTTGTATTAATGAACGATGTGAATGATGAATGTAATGAACGAATTAAGGAAGAGAAGGAATTAAGGAATGAAGTGGAAAGGTGAGGAAGCAAATGGCGCGCCAACCACAGTTGTCATTACTCGGCTTGTTCTATAGTCATTACACTATGGCCACTCGTGTAAAGACTTGTCCCCTACCACTGAACGACAACCATGTCTTCCTCAATAAAAAGTGCGCCTGAAGCTCTGGGATTTGAACCCAGAACCTCAGGCTTTGAAGGCAAGCGTCTTACCAACTGAGCTACGGAGAGTCTCGAAAAGTTATAAGCTATATCTCTGCTATATAAGTTGTTCAATTAGGAGTGCTAGTTTACAAGTTTATTAATAATTTTATATTTCAAAAACCACTCAACCGATTTTAATGAAATTTGGTACACATATAGTAAATACTTAACTCTTTCGACTTAACTTATCCATAAGGGTGAAAATCATCCCCTATTTCTTAATATTCATAAAAAAATAAAAAAAATAATCAGAAAAAATCTGAAACTTCAAAAACAAGCGAGTTCAACTTAAAATTTCATGAAAATAACAAAATTTTCAAAATCTACCCCAATCATCCCTTATCCTAATACTCTTATATCTCGAGAACTATTGGAGCTTTTTTTGCTGAAATTTGGTATATAGGATCAGTAAATATTAAAGTATTTTTTATAATCATAACTTCCGGTCCAACCCTTAAGATGACCTTGGAATAGTTTTTTGTTAATATCATCCCCATTTTTTAAGATATTCTTTTGAAATTAAAAATGAATACTTATATCAATGTCTTTAACAATTCTGTAAAGTTGTAGAATTATCCAATGAATAATATAGACAATAAGACGATTTTTTCAAAAATTATACTGAATTTCTCTAATATCGTTCTTAATCACATCATAGGCTAAAAATTTCTCAGAAAACCACAACCACATAACATGTCGAGTTAGTAATAGCATTTTGAAAATCCATATTGATAATTATATCGTTCTTTGAACCAGAAATATTTGTCAAACTCTTTGGTTGTATCAATGACATAAACAGGTCTATTCGCTAAAAATTCTTTAGGATTGTAATACATTTCCTTATTATTACAGTAAACTTTCTTAAAATCTTGATACATCTGATACATGATTCTGAAAAGACCTCCTGAAATGTTTAAATTTTGTAATTCATCTGGATAATAAGAACCGTTCAATTTTACTCTGATATTTTTTACATCCAAACTATCAAACTTTGAAGGATTTTTTTCTTGATTATTCTGTCTACCTGTTTGAAAACCAATGATAACGAACTTGGGATTGAAGATATTTCTATAAATATTTGTAATATCGAACGAATAAGTTGTTCCGGAAATACCTTTTTGTTCAATACATTGCCAATCTAGAGAATTAAACATAATGTTTTGACTTTTTGTAATTTCATCAATCAACCTAATTTTACTCGTGGTTTTATAATCAATCATTGGAACTCTAATAAAAAAATCTGTAATTGTTATTTTTCCATCAACAGGCATAACATTTCCAGTTGCAGTCTTCAGAATCACATCATTGTCTTCTGCTCTTATAAAACTTAGATAAAATCCTCCTTTATAGATCGGAATAGTAACATTTTCAAAAAATCCTAATCCAAAATGAGATAAATTTCCAGCTGCTTCAAAAACACCAAATTTAAAATCTGATTCAAAGCCATTAGAAGTTTGAGAAATAACATCACTTTTTGAATACGAAATAGTTCCTTTAATCGTGCTTAATTGGCCACAGTTTTCGACTTCTTCTATCAATTTATTGTGTTTTCTTACTTCAATCTTAGAAAATAAAAACGGTATAAAATTAATCAATTAATCTAACATTATCAGTTCCAAGATATGCTTGACCCTCTTGTTTTGTTAAAGTTCCAGAAATATAAAACTGGAAGTTAGACGAGCAAAATTTATCTCCAAAATCAATATTAAACTCAGTTCTTTTATTCGGTTCATTCAAATGTTGTTTACTAATTGGATAGAAATTTTTAAACTCCGCCCTTTCAATATCACTAGCATACTTTCTGTAGTCAGCCATTTAATAAGAGAAAATTTAGAAATTTTAAACATCATGTATAAGAAAGATATCATTTTTTCATCGATCTAATGTACGTTTTTATAAGAAAAGATATAAATTTTAGTAAAATAATTAAAAAGATTAGAGTCATTTTTAATGATCTACTTCGTCATATTCGGGATTCTCTTCCTTAAATTTTGCGATCTCGGTCACATATTTCAATAAAATTTGCACAGGATAGTAACCGCTATCTATAATATTGTTCCAATCAACTGTATCTTTATTTTCATCCAAAAATTTTATACTCAAGTGTTGATAGAGACAAAGAACAGACATATGATCTTTTAATTGATAATGTATATTTTCTTGAATGAACTCTGGGGACAGATTTTGATATTTAGCAATGTTATACCAATTCAATTTGTTTACGTATAATCTCATCATATCTTCGGATAATTCATATTTTTGAGAAATATCATCCCAATGTTCTTTTTTCAAATCTCTTTCGTGTTGCATTATAAAAAGATCGAAAGCACTGTAATGTCCCGCCATCTCTATTTATTAAGAAAAAATTTCAAGTTTTTATAAATATTGGCTCTTTTTAGCGTTACATTCAGCACATTTTCCAGAAACTCTTTTAACTCCATTGATATTTGCATAGTATTTTATATCACTTGTTGCAGTTTTTTCTTTACATCTCACACAGTATATGAGCGCCATTTATATAAGGAAATTTTATCATGCATAAAACCCTGCGAGAATACCTATTTCAGTAAGATCTTCCTCGAACTTATTAATTTTTTCTTATAATTTTTGAAATTTGACAGCATAAGAATCATTGTATTCAACAAATTTATGACCAATATTCTCAAAAGTTTTCGTAGCATCTAAACTAAACTTATCAAAAGACTCTTTAAATCTAGTAAGTTTTTCATTAATTTCACCAACATCGTCTACTGATCTTTTACTTCTTTCATCAAGTTTTTCATAGACTTCTGTTGTAAAATCTTTAACATGCTGTTTATGATTCTCATAATTTTTTTTTAGTTCATTAAACATTTTAATAGGATCTTCTAATTGAATCATTACAACAACATCAAATGGATTAATTCCTTTACTAACACTGCTAATTCTTTTTCCTTTAAAATCTAAGGCATTTTTAACATTCGGATCATGTAAATCAACAATATCGATGTTTTCTGATAATTTTAGAGGTTTTAAAATTTGTTCTTTAACAACAACATCATGTTTGTCAATACCAGGTCGAACACCGACAATTCTTTTTTTATTAGCCAAACTAACATAATTCTTTTCAACTTTGATCGCTTCAGTAATTTTATCAGCTTTTTCGATATGAGACATTAAATTGGTAAAATATTTTTTTTGCACCATCTTCAAATTCTTTTTTCAATGTTTTTATTTTATCAGCAACTTCATTTGAACTCATGAAATTTGCAAGTTTGTTATCATATTCTGCTTTAAAATCTTCAATCTCGACAGCAAACATATCTGAATCTGGAAGGTTTTGTAATAAATTTTCTAACTTGTTATGAAACTCATTTCTTAAACTATCAAAATTCTAACTATTATCTACATTTTGAATAATTTGTGTTCCAAATACGTCAAAAATATTTTGTGAATCCATATTTATTAAGTAATAATTTGTTAACAACTTCTTTAAAATCTTTACCATCACTCAGTTCATTCAACACAAAAACACATAAATGACCACAAATTGGGGGATCTTTATAGTCTTGAATCTGAGAATCATTGTAGTAGACGCTTGATTTTTTCAAATATTTAATCAATTCTATAGGTGGTTTGTCCTCAATTCTTCCATACGAATCAAAATAACATGCATTCTTATCATTTTTATAATAACAAATCCAATGCGTTCCACTTCCCATAATCGAGTCTAAATTCACAATTCCACATTCAAATTTCTTAACTTTTTCAGTTAATGTATCTCTCATGAAGATTCCTCTAAAATGTTTAATATTTTTGCAGATTTCTTCCAATTCCCCGAATGTTAAAGGTTTAAATTTTTTTTTCAATGTTTGATTTCACGTAATTCAAAGTTTTTTCATCTAATCCAGATCCTGTAACATCTTCCAACTCTTTATCTAACCAATTTAAAATGTTTCGAACAATAGGAATCACATCCTTTTTAACGATTGGAGCAGCTTTACGAACATAAGGAACAACATTTTTAACAACTGGAATATTTTCTCCAAAATCTAATAAATCTTTCAAAAGTCCACCATTTTTAAGTTCTTTCAACTGATTATAAGAAAATTCTATTCTGGTTCCTTTATTGTTTTTCTTATGTTTTTCGAGTTTATTGTATTGTCTATTTGTTAAAAATATCTTATCTTCGCCATTTTTTAGTTGATCTATTTTAAATTGAATACTAACGGGTATTTTCTTCTTAAAAGCGGATTTTATTTTTTCTTTCTGATTTTTGCTGAAATTTACATTCACCTCCATTTATATAGTTAATTTCAAGTTCTCTTCGATTCCCATTCCTAGTTTTCTCTTCAAAAACATTGCTCCAGCTGTTGGAAGCGCAACAAATCTTTCACCTAAACTAGCATCTTTTGATAAAAATCTATCCATTGCTTTATCTTGCAAAACTTTATCTGCTATATGTCTGGAATTTGTGTCTCTATGTTTTGCATAAAAAATATCGTGTTCCATAGCAGCTTGATCTAATTTATTTATACCAGGATCTCCTCTTTTTAGTCTTTTTTTTCGAGTTTTGTGCCAGGCCCCAGATACTGATAAGTTGGTACGTGTAATTCAAAAGGTAAATTGTTGATAAAATCATTCAAAAGTCCACTACCCTCAATCATAGATGAACTTATTGTCGGCAAAATTCGTTTTAAATATTTAATTCCATCAGGTTTTTCAATCATTTCATCAAGTTTGTTCGAAATAAAATCCTTAATCGCTTTCTTTTCGTTCAAAAAATTGTTGTTTTCCAGCCTTTTCTTGAGCATAAATATAATTTATAATTCCATCGAGTTTTGTCAAATCGTCGATATATCTGTACTCAATCTTATTATCATTGTATTTTCTTACACCTGATCCTTCGATTCGTTTTTCCCAAATTGGTTTAATTAATTTAATATATTTTTTTACCTCTACTTGACTTAGGCTTCTTAGTAGATGGATCATTATTTTTTGTAAATTGAGTCAGATTCCCATAAAATTTCTGTATACTTTTTCAAATCTTCTTCAGAATATAAATTATCTTTTGGAGCGTCATAGTCTGTTAATAATCTCCATAAACCTTGAGTTCCTTCATATGTTTTTTCATTAATAATGATATCATTATGCTCAAAATTCACGGGCAAATTTCCAATCATAAAACTTCTCTTTTTTCTGTCCCAATACAAACCAAATTTATCATCCTTTGCTCTAGGAAGAAATTTTTTACCAATTTCACCAATTATTATATCCGTTGTTCCAGGACTTATTGGTTCAACTATGGTAGAGTCTTCAATGATTCGAGGTCTAAATGGTGTTGAAGATGGTAATTTTGGCAATTCAAACTCTTCAGATTCTGGAATTGAAATATCGGCAAATTGTCGTACAACTGGAACCAAATTCATCAAATTTTGATTATCACTTAAAACATTTTCAATTTTGCCCTCAACGTTTTTTATTGCAGAAGTTACAGGTTGATTGATTTTTTGAATAAATTCTTGTTCTTTTTCATCAATTCGAATCTGTTCTTTAAATTCTTTGATTAATTTCTTTTCGATTTGATCAAGTTTTTTCGCTTCTTCAGAAGTTACGTTCACCATTTAATTAGAAAAATTTTGAAACGTGAACGTGGAACGTAAAACGTGAACACGAAACGTAAAACGTGAACGTGGAACGTAAAAACGTGAACACGAAACGTAAAAACGTGAACGTGGAACGTAAAAACGTGAACACGAAACGTAAAACACGAACGTGAAACACGAACGTGAAACATGAACGTGAAACGTAAACACGAACGTGAAACACGAACGTGAAACGTAAACACGAACGTGAAACATGAACGTGAACGTGGAACGTGAACAGATTTTACCGTTTTTTCTGTTATTTTCATAATGTAAATAAAAAGTAAAGATAATGTAAAAAATAATTGTAACAAATATTTTATCAAGTAGATTTGTCATACCATTGAGCAGCATTTATATTAGAAAATTTATTCAAATATTTACCATTTTTAGGCTTCAAAGTTAGATTAATAGTTAAAAATCCATAGTCTTCTTTCCAAATTTTATCACACAATTCATTAAAGTGGTTAAAACTCATATCAGATCCCACATAATTGTTGTAAATCTTTCTCGAATAGTGATCGTCTTGCTTAAAAACACACAACATATTCAAATTATTTCTAATAACTTGTTTATCAACCTTTGAAAAGCATTGGGAAAGATAGATACAAGATATGTTTTTGTGACGAGACATTACGAAATATTCCTTAATAACGTCCTGATTTTCCAAAATACAATCATCAAAAACGATTAACGAATTGGGTTTACATTCGCTTAAGTGAACTATGTCCTCGGAAGCATTATAAAAATGTAATATTTTTTTTGTTTAAGTTTTTTCTCAATATTTTCAAATCTTTCTTGTAATTTTTTATAGGCGTCTTGTTCTAAAGATTTACTAAAAACATACAAATTGGAATAAGGAATCAACCTATTGTAGATAAAATTCAATAATAAAGTTGTTTTTCCACATCCACTTGAACCAACAATTAACAATCTGATTGGTTGATCTTTCTTGTTTTCTTCAAACGTTTGAAGTTTTATCTGATCTTTTTGCTTTAAAAATTTCTCCATTTAAATAGCGAAAATGAAGCTGTTCAAGTTGACTTCAGAAAGCTCTAAATTAGTTTTAAACTTGGAACATCCTATTCATTTAGAGGAAGAATCAAATTATTTTATCGGTTTAAGCGGTTTTTATTCTGACAATTTTGTAATAAATATTAGTGAAAGTTCTCCTTATTGTATAGGATTTAGTGAGAAGAACATAACAAAATATTATGGTTTAAACAAAGGATATTATACTTTCGATCAAATAAAAAATTCCCTTAACAATTATCTGAAAACATTCAAACAATCAGATAAATCTTTAAACTTTGACGAAAACAAGTTTGAAATGCAAAAAAATTATCTCTCTAATAAAATTCAAATAAAATCTCCAGTAAGAATAATGTTTTCAGCAATTATTGTAGATTTATTAGGGTTTGTTCAAGAAACTATTGAGCCAAATCAGGTATATTTAGGAAATAAAACGCCAAAATTTAGACCGTTTGATGTAATTGAAGTACATTGTAATCTCGTTGAACCTAGTTTTGAAAATCATACCGAACATTTACACAAAGAATCTGAAATTTTGTACACTTTTTTTCCAAATGTTGCTTATGGATCAAAAATCAGTGAAAAACCGAATGAAATTGATTATATTCCAATTAGAAAAAATATGAAAAGAATTCAAAAAATCGTCTTAACTGTTCAAGACTCTGAAGGTAATTTATTGAAAAATGAGAGTAAAACTACAATTTACTTAAGATTGTTGAAGCAACGGACATGAATCATGGGGAGCTATTGAATAGCTTACCTTCAAACTTTCAAGAAAACACTGTTTTCAACCTTTACACTCAAATAATAGCTTGTTAAATTTTTTCTATCTAAATGGAGTCTGTTGTGGATCTACTCAATAATCAACTTACATTCAATAATAAAGACATTTGCACGATTGTTGACGAAAATAATGAAATTTGGTTTAAGGCTAAAGATGTTGCAGAAATATTGGAATTTAAAAATACGAGACAAGCTATCATAGATCATGTTAAAGAAAAATACAAAAAAAGCTTTGAAAACATAGATTCTGACAAGGGTATCGAATCGCGACTCTTACAAAAATTACATCCAGACACTATTTTCATCAATGAACCAGGCATATATTCTTTAATACTGAAATCTAAAATGAAGATTGCAGAAACGTTTCAAAATTGGGTTTTAGAAGAAGTTTTACTGAGTATTAGAAAATATGGCGAGTACAAACTTGAAAACGAAAATAAGCAGTTAAAAGATGAAATAAAACAGTTACAAATTAAAGATGAAATGAAATCATTGAAAATAGAGAATCAAGAATTGCGAATGGAATTAATGAAGAGAGATATGGTATGTAAAGATTTTGATAAGAAAAAACACCATGTTTTTGTGTTAATTAAGAAGAATCACATGTGGGAATGGCCTTATTACGTTATCAGAGCTCAGAAACGAGAAATACCAAACCGATTAAAACATCTAAAAATAAATTATCCTGAATTAGAGATTTTGTTCATTGATGACGAACCAAATTCTATCAATCTGTATAACCAAATGAAATTGAATATTTTATACAACGGAAATCATTTTACTACAAATATGACTGAATCTCGACTGATTTATAGAATATCTAAATTACACGATGAAAATGTTAAACTCTCGAATTATGATATTTTGTCTGTAAATGTTTAGGATAACTAGGTAACCATTGTAGAATTCTTTTTTCATATTCACAAGGCATTTCGTTTTTATAACTTTCGCTGAAAATTTTTTTAGCACAATCTTTGCAAAAAGCATCTTTTCTATCTTTACTATACTGCCAGTTATTAAATTCAGAAATATTTTTAATTTCTTTACAAAAGTAACACTTTTTTTCTTCTAAAGTTAATTTGTCCATTTTATCATATAATTCATCATGATCCTTACAATAACAGTCTTTTCTATTCTTTTCCTTATAAAATTCTTGACACTTTGTATATTTCTTTTGAGACTCCATTTATATAGAAAAAATTATTACACAATGATGTTAAACTCTCGAATTATGATATTTTGTCTGTAAATGTTTTTGAAGATAAGGTAACCATTGAATGATTCGTCCACACTCGCAAAGAGTCGGTTTCTTTTGACTTTCTTGTTGAATTCTTATAGTACAATCTTTACAATATGCTTGTTTTTTATCTCTACTATAATTCCACTTGTTAAATTCAGAAACATTCTTAACTTCTTTACAAAAGTAACATTCTTTCTCCTCTAGAGTTAATTTTTCTATTTTATCGTATAATTCTTTTCGATATTTATTATGACAATCTTTACAATAATGTCCAAATCCGTCTTTTTTAGTTCTATTTTTATAAAATTCTTCAAAACCTTTTATTTCCTTGCACATTGAACATTTCTTTTGAGCCTCCATTTATATAGAAAAAATTATAGCTTTGACTTTCTCAATTCATATTCATAAAACTTACCGGTTATTTCTTCGTTGTTTAAATCTTTTATACTATAAGTTACAGGATCTGTGTTATTAATTTGATAAATCACAAAGATTTCTCTTGACCAATTGTTCTTATATTTGTTCGAAAATGTTGTTTTTTTACTAACAATTCTTACATGTTCATTGACTTTAAATTTAGTTTTCGTGTGAATTTCAGGTGGAACATACTTGAAAACTGTCTCTAATAACTCCTTTTCTGCATCTTTATCTACGACTTTGGGCTTCATTTTGATTGTGCTGTGAACTGTATCGTTATAATTGTTTACGATTTTTTGAAGAATATCGATCCATTTAAAGTTTTTATTAATCTCAAAAATTACTTTCATTCTCTCATTTTGAGTTCTGTTATATCTCTCTACAATACTTGATTTCTCTTCGTTTTCAGTATGATAAATCTTGATGTCGTATTTTCTCAAAACATCATTAAATTCTTTATTTTTAAACTCTAAACCCTTATCTGTATGAAGTAGGTTTGGAGGTTTGTGATTGATCCTTATGGCATCTTTTACTATATCTTCGAAAGCTTTTGAAACATCCTTGCCGTTTTTTCTTTTGATAGCTCTTGACCAGGCATATTTTGAGAAAGTATCAATAACATTTAACATATACTTAAATCCATCATTTTGATCTGAATAATTAGACATTATAACAAAATCTGCTGCCCATAAATCGTCAATTCCTAAAGTTATAATTTTTCTCTTTTTAAACTTTTTTCGTACTGGTGCATGAATTTCTCTAGCTTCAATCTCGATTTCTTCCTTATTCTTAGATTCTTTCTTTACTTGTTTTTCATAAGGATTCTTTATAAATTTACTCTTATTTGTCTTACATTTTGAACATTTTGCTGCAATTCTATACAATCCGTTTTGAGTTTGAACAATCTTAGAATCTATATTTTTCGTTTTCTTTTTACACTTGTGACAGTGAATTAAATCATCTTCCATTTATATATCAAAGTTTCCAACTTTGTTTAACTCTTCTTTATATCCATACGGTACTGTATCGATCTTATTTTCTAGGACAATTCTCTTATCATCTTTAGCGTACAGTGCTAACTTGTTTATAGTGACGGTGTACAACTCATGTTTGTAGCTTTTGATTACTGTCATCTCCCTAAATTCTTCTTTATCTTCGAACAAACATTTCTTCAAGTTTTCGATATTTATTGTTTTATTTACAACGCTTCTCTTAATCCCTTTGCATCTTACTGGATTTTTGTCTAGATATTTGTACGAGTACATTTTCGATCTCAATCCACAAAATTCTTCTAAAACTTCGCTATTTAACTCATCTTTAAATTTCCCTATTACCTTCTTATTTTTAGTAGTGAAACATTCGTGATCTTTTGGATAATCACTTGTATCAAAGTCATCTATATTTTCTTTAATAATTTTAAAAGGATCTCGTTTCAATTCTAGAAAATAACTGTCTGTATCCATGTAACAAAGATTCAAATCTGGATCAAACTTCTTTAATTTATCGTAATAAAACTCGTACATTAGCAATTTTGATAGGTCAAGAACTGAAAATCCTATGTAGATCGGTTTGTTAAATTTAACCTTTTGTTTGTACATGTGACTCGCTATACAGTTGTCGTCAAAGATATTAAAGCATTTGAAATTTGTTTTCTTAGCTTGTTTCATTGAAAATTCTTCATTTCCTAGTTTGATATCACATCTATTTCGCACATTTTCCATAGATTTTCCAAAAACTGAGTTGTTCATCAGCTTGTAAAAATCTTTCTCAAAGTCACTTGTAGCTTTGGTTCTCATGTTTGTGTTAAAATCAATGTACTTTTTCATAAAAGGCTTCTGATCAAATGCAATAACTCTATTCACATGTTTCAAAATCATACCTTGTTCCAGATAGAATTTCAAATTTCTTGAATGAACAACGTATTCAGTTTTATCCAGTAAAGTTGTGCAAAGTTTGTTTTTATAATGTTCGGGAGCAAGAGGTAAATCCTTGTGATGTTCATGTAAATTTGTTGGATATCCTAGATCAACTTCGAGAATATAGCCATAATCTTCGTCGCCAGTGAGTTCTAAAATTGTTTCTTGCCACTCTTCTTTTGTATATGTTTTAGGATTCATCCACTTGATATCACTAAACGGCAGTTTTTGCATAAGACCATAACCATAAAGGTTGTTTGCATCGACATAAAGTAAATAGTTTTCGGGCTTTGTCTTATCGAAATCTTTCAAATATTTGTTATTTGCTTTAACATATCGTTTAATACATTGAGAAATACCTCCACGAATACCTTTTTCAATCATTAAATACATATTATAATCACTAATCAATTGTAATTCTATTTTCGTTAATTTTAACATAGCGTCCCATGCGAGACTTGGAGCTGTTAGATAATGTGCTGGATCAAGTTTGTAACAATTTAGACAAATGTTTCTGAAGTTTTCGAATATATCAGCGAGCAATAAAACATCTTGGATATTGTACAAATCAGAGTAATTTCCAAGATTTTTATCTTTTAATTTGTTCCAAACGCTCAAGTAGTGTTGATAATCTTTCTCAGATATGCTCTCGTCTGTCAATAGTGAATAGAAATCTTGAATTTTCAGCTGTTCTGTGTAATCAAGTTTTTCAATATTATCGATAAATTCGTAAGGAAATATGCCTTTTCCAGATAGAATTTTAAAGATTTCTTCTTCGTCATTTGGTTGTCTATCTAGAATTGCGTTCAATATTCGTCCATCTTGTATAAAATGATTTGTATGTTTGAAGTCTTCTTTCTTTAGATTTTGAGCTAACTTTTCAATAGACGATGCCATGAATCTGAACGTATCTACGAACGAAAACTTGATGAATTTTCTAGGCTTATCATTGTCAAACTCATAGCCATATCCAGAATTTACAGAATAATTTATATATTTTTCATCTGTGTTTGCGATCAAATCAACATTTCCATATTGTTTAGCCATCTCTTTTATGTACAAATGAGTATCGTAGTTACTCATATTGTGACAGAAAACTGGAATATTTTGTGGAAATTTCAAATTCAGATTACAACATGAATGAGCTGCGCCTCGAAATTTACCTGTTAAATGACAATGATCTCTTACTTTATTATAACTCTTATCTTTCCAACTATCAGGAGTAAAACCATACTGAGTTGACTCAACATCATAAGCAGACCATTCGCAAATATGACAAACGTTTGCATTTTGGTATGAAATTTCTTCTTCTTCAGTCAATTTCATAGGTTTTTTGTTCTTAGAATTATATTTTGTAGCTATGTATTTTGATATTTTATTGAGCTCTTCAAACAATTTTGCAGGAACATTAGGCAAATCGTCTTCATTTTTGGCTCGATAACATATCGGTTTATACATGCGATTTGTCACATTCGACACTAAATATAGAGTAAAACCATAAGGAATATGCTTCTGAATCTTGGTTGTAGTCGATTTTTGCGGATTGTTTTTGCATGTTGGAATCTTCTCTAATATGCTTTCAAAATCCATATAAATAACGTAAGGATGAGAAAATTTCTTTTGATAATTAGTAAATGTTGTCGTTTGACCAGGAAACGGCATAATTGGTTTACAAACTTCATGTTGCTTGCAAATTTCTAAATGATCTGCTAAATCTCCAGATTTGTAGAAATGGCTTAAACATCTTCTACATAGCAATTTTCTTTCCTTATGCTTGGATAACTGAGAACTCACGAGTTTATTTAAATCGGTTATCAAAACATAATGAGATTTGTCTTCTTGTTTAACATACAATAAATCGATTTCTAACTCGGCATCATATTTTTCAGAAATTTGTAACGGAACAATGTTGAGTTTTTCGTCATAAGTATAGATATTTATAGACATTTTAGGATACTTATACTTGGAATTGTAACTTCGTTTTTCAAATGATTGTATATCTTTTAAGGACATTGGATACTCGAAACCTGAAAATATCTCGTCATTTACAAATTTTTCGTATTGCTTTGCTCTGTCAGCATTCTTTTCGGGTTTTCCAATAGCACATCGGATAGAATAAACAAAACAGAAATCATCTTTATTTTTGATATTTACACAAGCTTTCTTTACCTTGATCTCTTGTGGTAAATCGATATATGATCCTGCGTTCATAAATTCGTGTTTATTAAGGCTCAAAACTAATTGTTTACAACTTTTAAATGTCCATCCAGAACCTCTATTTGGATGATTTGTCTGTTCTCGATGTGTTAATTTATTAAATTGCTTAGTAATAAAGTCGTTTACGTCAAATATTTTCGTCTGATTTTATAGTAAAATACATTGGACAAGTTTGTGGTTCACCGTTTACTAAAGTTCGTTCATATTCACATTCCAAAGAGAGATATCCTTTCATATTTTTAACATTCTCTTGAAATTTTTCTATTAAAGTTTTAATTTCTGGCCTCATAATTGATAGATATTTGTAAATTGACATGGAATTATCGTTTAAATTTGTTAAAATGTATTGCTTGAAAAGACCGTGTATTGAGGATAAAACTTCTACATCTATGATATTTTCAGGTTTTTCGTTAAGAGTTTTGTCAATTTCTTCGATCATTTCAGACTTAGTTTTATCGTTTGTTTCAATGGACAATTTTTCAGCGATTGATTAAATTTTTTCACCATTAAATAGATTGAGATCTTTTTTATCTTCCTTAAAGTTTTTCTTTAATTCACGCAATTTTTCTATATTGTACATCTTTTCATGATCGACAATTTGATTTTCTTTAGCCCATTGTCTTAAAAAATTCAGTTCTTTCTCGTAAATTTCTTTGTTTTTGGCATGGATTTTGGAGCCATAATGTCGATCATAGTTTTTTTTTTTTCTTAAAATTTTTTTTTTGCAAAACGGACATGTTACTTTTTCACCCTCCATTTATATAAGAAAAATTTCTTAACTAAGGTTTGTAGGAGGCAATTTAAATTCTCTATACTATTTTTTCAATAATTTTAGAATTTAAAAAATTAATGATTTTTACTTGAATTTGACAGAAATCAGCACAATTTCTGGTGAAACAGTGATAGATTCTTCTATTTATTATTTAAAAAATGTGTAAACTAAGACTTAAAATTATTGAAAAAAGTAGTATAGAGAATTTAAATTGCCTCTTACAAACCTTAGTTAAGAAATTTTTCTTATTTAAATGGAGCTACTAAAAGAATTAAATGAGGTTGGTGATTTAAAGATCAAAGAATATAAGAAATTAATGGAATTAGAAGAAAATAAGAAATACAAAATTTTGAATCTGGAGAAAATGAAAGATAAATTCGGGTTTACAATAATTGCCGAGTTGGAAGATTATAAAGTACACTTACCGAACATATTTTTGACTGTTTTGGATGAAAAAAAGATTAAAGAATTGAATAAACATGATAAATTACACTTGGTTGTTACTGGAAAGAAGACTATTAAAGATAAAGACTGTGTTACTATCAATTTTGTAGAGTAGAAGATTTTTCGTCGTAGCAGACATTTCAAATAGATTGATTTCACAGCTCAAGAAAGTAGAAGCAAACAGCTATAGATTCGGTTTCATTCGTGATTTTTCATTTTTGGTCAGTAGGGATTCTGGGTCGCTTTTGGAACGGATTCGGTTAATTTTTCATTCGTGGTTTACTGTTTGATTTTACAGATTCGTTTATTGTCCTTTAAACAGTATTTTCCCTTGATTTTCTGTTGGCTCCGAAAGTGAGCTAGGAACCCCATATTCATATCTACTTATATATATATATATATATATATATATATATATATCATGTTACACCATAGGCTTGTATATTATTTTTAGGTTGGTTGAAAACTGATCCTGTAAAAGCGACCCTCCTAAAAACTGCTCCTGTACAGTTCAGTGCAGTGTTAGAGATAATTAACTAAGATTTGAAGCGTTACCTTTGTGAGATAATACAAATCTTATATTTTCTATACATTCTGATCATCAAACATGGAGGAAGAGTAAATGGTGGCAAATGTAATTGACTAAAAACCTAAGCATATAGGTACAAATATTGGGCATTTGAAATGTTTAATTTAGTAGAATCGGAATCATGATGTTTTTGTCGTATCAACATGCCACATCTACTGATCTCTTATTTTGAGATAAAAAAATCAAAGAAATGAACTTAATATTGTATGCTCCAGGTTATTCCAACACTTATACCCTGGCTAAATCATGTTCTGAACTGGTATAACAATACCATCAGTGATCGAAGTTAGGTAAATTGTATAGCCCTTTCTACAGAATTTCTACAGCCCTTATTACTATAATAGTTATTAAATGTAGCTGTAAAACGATAAATCTTAAAAATCATTGTTTCTTACACCAATTTCAAATCGAATTGTATGTAATCGTTTGAAAACCTCCGATAAAATCTGGGCATTAAATATTTAGTAGGTTCTACGGTACTTGAGATGTGAATGGCTGAAGAAGAAGATAAATGTTTTTAGAGAAGGAAAGAGATCGATGTCAAATAACCGGAGAGGAGCTGAATAAAACATATGACAGAGAGTGACTTGGAGAGTGTAAGACGCCGTGCAACCTGGAAAAGTGTAACATGCGATATTCCTGCGCTTACGATTAATAAAAGGCTATTCTAATTTAATTCTTACATTATAAAAATAACTGGTAATTATATATATATATATATATATATATATATATTTAAATTAGGATTTGATTAAAGTTTAAATTTAGAACGATACACAGATAAATACATGGAAATTTTTCAAAATTACTGTTTTACGCGCAACGATCTTATGCAAACCACTTCACAATCAATGAACGATCCGTACATACCATACTTCAAAGCACTTGTTTTTTTTCGGTATATAAGTGAAACCCTTGCTTTTTTACTGTACGAAAGTTTGTTTTTGATAGTGTAAGTAGGTACAATAAAGATGAACCAGTTGTGTTTGATATCTAATTCAAAATAAAGTATATTTCAAAGAAGTCCTAAAACATCACTTACAGTACTTGTTTATAGTCTAAATCGCCTTCCGTGTTTTTTTCGGCCTCCCCAGTGAAGGTCAAACTTGACCCAATAGATGAAATCGTGTTGTGAACGCGTTTTCATTCTCTCTAAGGATAAAACTGATCACGTAAATTATCACAGGAAGCAATTTTGTTACGAATGAAATTGATTTAATTTATCTACAACCATTTTTAATCAATTATAAACATGGAGTATAGTTATCCTGTAATCATCTAAGAAGGAGTTACGTACTTTTTAATGGTGACCAAAAAGGCGGGACTTATGTTTGGCATGCTGTCAAAACCATTTTTTAATTTCAAGAGTGACTTTTTTATAAATTATATAACGGTTTAAACGATTGTCAACGAGAGCGTATGTTCCCCGAGTCATTTAACTAAGTACGTTTTTTTTATTCTATAATGCATAGATTAACACCATTTATAAATTAGAGGGATAAAATAAAACTCTAAATTTGTAATTAAATATCAAATTCATGAATAAAATATTTTACTAAACTATGTTCATTTACATAATAATAATTTAGTGAGATTAAGAAAAATATGTGAAAACGTTACATTATAGTTGGTAACAATGAACTGATCCAAAGATGGACTTCTTGTTTATTTGATAACGAGTTTGTTACGAGATTATTTGACAAAGATAACATAATTGTACATAATTACAAAGTAGACAATGTGGGCAAGTAGGGAAAATGGCAAACAACCTGTATTTGAAAGCATACAATATTTATCAATACTATGACAGAAATAGCAGTAGAAAGAAACCAGAAATAGTGAATAAAATTTTACAGAGAGGTTAACTCTTTGTATAACTCATCGACTCGCTTCTTCACACTGCGAGGTTTAATGGAAATCATTTTCCCGGTAAGATTTACGTGACCTAATCGGATTCGTGTTGCGTGTCGGCATATATTTTATAGCAGAGTGGAAATCCTTGTCCAGTCCCAATGTTCGGCCGACAAGTTCTTACAACCAGACACGCCAAATGACCCCATAGACTATATTATGTCTATAATACCTGTTATATTCAAGCGTGATTAAACATTTTATTGACGACTTATACTTATTAAAACTGTTTCAAGTATTGTAATGCAGGAAGCAGTTACACAGTTGTTCCTCATGATTTGTGCCTCTATTAATTACGAAACACTAATTGTTTTACATTAAGTATTTATTTTGAGAAGATTTATTAATTTAGCCCATTTATCGCTAATAACAAAATCATTATTTCTATTAATTAATAATAAATTTAAAAATAAGCATACAATGCCTTATTATGTAATTATTTTATCATTTTTACATCCTTATTCTAAAGTATAAGAAACTCGTTATTCGCTCCAAAGCTAACATTTTGAAAAGATATTGTCATTACGAAATATGCACATTAGTCTTCTGAAATACATGACAAATTATTTTCATTTACAATTAATACACTGTTGTAAACCAGTTACCGTTGGTTGTAACTTGTGTGACATTGCAGTTTTAGCCAATTACAACATGACATATAAAACCTCTTCTGTATGCAATATCTGTAAATATTTAAATGGAAAGGAAAGTCTGTTGAATATTGGAAACGTGCCAGAAATGTGTAAACAAGGGTGGTAGGTATTAGGGTACACCCCTTTTCAAAATTCTGGAGTGTTCTTCCAGTTTTCGTTATGAAAGAAATATGAAAACAAAGAGAAATTTCAGAAAGGAGCTCACAGTATACGGAAAATTGACATTTCTCAGGATCTGTAATACTTATTAAACATGATATTTTTCAACTGATTCAAGACAATAGTTGTTATCATTCTAGTAACATTCAAACATATACATCATAGAAACGTGTATAACATATAAGTATCATTTTTCATTTGATCAGCAGTGTCATTGGCTGAGCTTTAGCGAAGTTGATAACGTGAGGGGCTGGAAAAGAAACATTTATTTTTATCTTTCTGTAACGCTGTCCGCACGATATCTCAAAAACCAAATGATCTAAAGACTTAAATTTTGAATAAAGATTCATTTCTATAAGAGCAACACTGAGTTTGATGATGGTTCATGTAACTCTATGGGAATTGGCTGAGTGTTAGCAATAATTTTTACATTGTTCTTATAGGTATAATCACGGCATCAAGAAAATAGGACAATAAATCATTTTTTAACAAACCCCTGTGCAATTATATAATACTTTAATATGTTAAACTTTTATTCACAGATGTAAAAAGATAAATAATTAGGTAGAGGCTTAAAGTGGGTGACAATATTTTATTTCAGCCCACTCTTGTGTTATATTACTCTCCCTAAACTCACCGGAGTTTTATTATTTAATACCGTTATGAAACCCAATTTAAGTATAACAAATGTGAATGCAGTATATGGCAGGATATTCCGAGAAATATTTCATACATTAATTTTAAATTTAGCATGAAATTTAATTTATACATAAACAAGAATGTCTTGTTTGATTGTTCATGTCTTACCATGGAGCTTTATCGAACGTCGTTTTTTCCGTCAATTCCTTCCTTGTATGATTTTGTACTTGTTTATCAAATCTCTAAACATCTCGAGAGTTAAATGAGTTATAGACTAACGCATGCAACCTCAGCGAAATCTGTCACGCGACACCTATAGAGGCGTACTCCACCTTGTAAATAGATCATTATTCCCATATCAGAGATTCTTGGGTTGTTTTCTCCTTATGTCTTTTCCTGAGGTATTTCTAAATAAGCAAATAAAGTCCGCTGATCCTGGCCATTTTTCATTGATACATTACAAATAAATATGGTTAGAGGCAATATATAACTTCGATGATTTCGCAGTCTTAAGTAATGAAAAGTTTCAAGTTGCCGACTTGTCACATACGAGCCAAAAATGTAACTGGACTAATTCCCACATAAGATTAAAAACGGTAAATTTGATTAATATAATAGCGTGTCATAAACAACTTCTACTCTTTTTACTTTTTTTAAGGTATCAAGATGTTGGCAATTCAAAGTTTGGAAAAGTAATGGCTATTTTGAATTCTTATGCTTCAGCTATTAATGGTTACTTATATTTTATAGGGGAATAAAAAAGTGTTTAATAATACTGGTAATGTACATTATTGTATGTTCTTAGGTGTTTTTTATATCTGTTAAGATTTCCAGGCAGAGGCGTACAACATTTTTATTAATATACAACATTGCAGGAATAATTGTGAACAATATTACTACTGTATTTCTTAATAGATTCCTACTAAATTGGTACATTGACATTTACACTTAGTTTGCTGAGTTTATAAGCCAGTCCTAACCAATAAAACATGTTTCACAACAACAGCTGTCATTCACATTTGACCTAAGTTCGTCTCAGCTATGTTATAAAATAAAAATAATTGGGACTTTTAAAATTGTTAAGCAATGTCAGACTACATGTATTCTTAATTATTTTTCAAGAACTCTTAAGGTTTGTAGATAGAGGCCGTTTAATTTTTGTTTAAGCATAAAAATTATCACCTTAAAAATATAATTTATGATTAAATGTAACTGATCCGATTAAAACTTGTTCTAAGAAATTAATTTGATTATAGAATTCTTTTCCAGTAAGGTTTTAGGATTGTGCAGTTTCTAATTGTTTGAAACTGTTACGAATACGAGTTAACATGCAAACATTGACAGTTACTGTTCTATTCATGTTTTACTTATTAAACATAAAACCTAATAATAACGCATCTTCAGTTTGACATTTAGAGATGACTGCTACATGTGTAATCTACATCTCTTCTACCTGAACAGGAAGGGATATTTTTATATACTTTTTGTAACTATCTTTGTAATTCACCTATTTATTTTCGTTTAAATAGTTATATTTATGTGCATTATTAAGAGCTTGTAACTGTAAAGTTAGGTGCCCTCAATGTTTATTAATTGTGGATATTGCTCATTGAATAGTAGCTTTTATTTGAGCTTGGTGTTTTCATTCTTTTAGAATTATATCCTAAAAATTTAAATGTTTTACTTTAAATCTCTTTCTTTTCCCGGATCCAGTTCTTTGAAATAACTTCCTAGTAGAGGAACTTTCAAAAAAGTCCATCGGACTTTAAAACTGAACTCCACCATCTCTCCAGTGGGTCCGTTTTATCATTTTCTCGGTATTTACATTCGTAAGGATTGCTGTACTATTTAGGAGTACTTTATCCGAACTTTATAGCTGCTAAGTATAAGATAAAATCATAAAAATTACGTACCTGCAAGGCATTAAGCCCAATATTGGTTAGTCGAAACCCATTTCCCAACTGATAAATACTACAGGGATCCAGTGTTTTAAACTGACTTTAAACGCACAAATGTTTGATAAAGAAGTAAATATAAAAGAAATTCTTATTTTTATTGAGATTTTAAATCAGCCTTCGTTAGCCTGTTAAAAGTATATGTGTGTTCTCCCTGTCATGTTTTCCCGGATTTCACAACTAAACTATATTGTTGGAGCTGTACTTCTTATTGTTTCCAGTGGAGACAAGACATTACACATAATCTGAGTAACGGCAACCTGCACTACCTGATAGAAGGTTTCAATGAAAACACCACTTAATATTTCAACGTCGCATATCTCTCAAAACATCATTCAAAACAAGGAGGGATAGAATCGACATCAACTGAATGGTATGTAGTATACCACGGCCTTCACATGAACTAGTGAAGTTTCACACCTGCTACTTAAAACAACATCGAACTCCACTCAAGCAGGTCTAATATAAGCTCTCGAAATCTATTTAGCACTTGACCTCTGTCAAAAATTCGACATTGCCAAAGTAATTCTCACTGCAAATTCTTGTGTTACTTCTAATACACAATGTGATGCTGACGCAACTTCAACGACACTTCTGACAAGATAACACTTAGGGCTGTGTCATTGTCAGCACGAACATCATTCTGCGTCATTCATCCGGTCAATACTCTTCAAAATGTATCCATTACGAGATGTTTCTGATGGGAGAACACTTAGGGCTGTGTCATTGTCAGCACAAACATCATTCTGCGTCATTCATCCGGTCAATACTCTTCAAAATGTATCCATTACGAGATGTTTCTGATGGGAGAACACTTAGGGCTGTGTCATTGTCAGCAACGAACATCATTCTGCGTCATTCATCCGGTCAATACTCTTCAAAATGTATCAATTACGAGATGTTTCTGATGGGAGAACACTTAGGGCTGTGTCATTGTCAGCACAAACATCATTCTGCGTCATTCATCCGGTCAATACTCTTCAAAATGTATCCATTACGAGATGTTTCTGATGGGAGAACACTTAGGGCTGTGTCATTGTCAGCACGAACATCATTCTGCGTCATTCATCCGGTCAATACTCTTCAAAATGTATCCATTACGAGATGTTTCTGATGGGAGAACACTTTGAAAATGTTAGTGATAAATAACAGCAAAATGAGTTAAGTAAATTAAAAAGGATTATAGTAAAATACATACTGGCCTTAATTAAATAGAGGGCTCTCATAGTTACTCAACTAGGTAACTAGGGTTGTAAAAGCGTTTAAGTAGTTAATTAGTGTAAGTAGTATTTTCTCTGTTACTGAAACATTACAGAATTAATTATATGGTTATCTTATACTGGTTCACTTAGCAAGGACACAATGCTAAAACTTTTATTATTGTATTTCAAACTGTAAAGGAGCCAACACCCAGTTTTAATTGTAAAGGTGTCAGCTAACCTACACAGTTTCTTAAGTGGCGATATTCAGTACTTTTATTTCATTGACTGACGGTGAAATAACTATCATCTATGTGAATGTCAAAGTGTCTCAAACTATAAAAATTGAGCTCTCTCCCTTGTGTTGCTCTCCAATTTTGACTGCTACAAAAAGCGTGGTCGTCAATGAATTACTTTCTTAGAAGTAATTTATCTATTGGTTTTAAGAAAAATAGGATCGTGCAAAAATAACCTTTCGTCTTCTAGACTGCAAGAATGATATCTAGATTTCGTTTACATAATAAGTTTTTAGTTTCCATTAACTTGATTATTGTGGATGGTTACTGATATTCAGTGAATAAGATAAGTACAAATGATGTTGCCCAGAATATTACAGTTGAATGGAGATTTACTCTTATAAAACGATATATCCAAAAGTACAGCAACAGGACACTGAGTGTACTCAGACACACACACACACACACGTTTTTTTTCATTCTATAGCATGACTCTATCGTGTGCAAATATTGACACAAAGTTGTGGTGCCATGTGCCTGCTCATCTGCTAATATTGGCATTGACATAAATGTATATATTTATTCAAAGTACTCCAATTACACGAGAAGCAGAGGCAATTACAACTGTGAAAGTTGAGTTTAAGTCCAGTTCACCTTCCGCTTGTGGAGATATGTATGTCTGAAGAGATCCAAAAAACTGAAGCTAATCCCAACATTCACCAGGCAACCCCTCCCACCACAGCTCCAAACAAATACAAAATCTCCGCACTACTACAATGCAACTACAAATTAATGTAAATATTACATAAACAAACAGCTTTTTTTGCTAGCTCCTGGTTTTACATGCATAGATTTCAAACACACTATATAAATAAGAAATAACAAAACTCTGCTAAGCGATTAAAAATGTTTTCTTTGCAAATTATATTTAAATTAAAACAACAGAAGTAAATCAATAATTTTTATATTACAAACTTGCTTTGTAAATGAAATTATACATTTATAAATCATATACTTATTGTTTCCTTAGTAAGTTATCATTTACAACTTATTTTACTAAATAAGTTCTTCCCCATAATTAATAATAAAAATATGCTTGTACTATATGTGTTATAAAATATAACGCTATTGGTTATATATATATATATATATATATATATATATATATATATATATATATATATGTCCTCTATTTGCAGACGAAAACTGGTGGGCTCACAACACATGCTCAAGACCCTGTTCGCCGCAACATCGTGTCCCGGTCGTCGTCAACCACCAATGCAATGCGTAGCTGAAGCGTAGGGAATGTCGCTTTTATACATCGCTAGAGGTTACTTGTGGCTTCACACACAATTGACTTCCAAATAACGGGGACACCATATTTTGAAATAAATGTTTTTACTCTTCTGAGATAAATGATAGTCACTGAAACACATTCCCGTCAATCTCCTGAACCATTTTCGATTTAAGATGGAGCCCTAATTCTTTAAAACTGCTTATCATAAATAATTTCTAGAAGTTCTCTCCAATATTCAATTATATTTAATTGAATAGTCCCAAAGAGATATGTGATATTTGAACTATTTTAGGCAATCCTAATGACTAAGTCCTTAGGATTTAATGTAATTTTTTAGGACTGTAATGTAATAAGTTATGAAGCTTTATGTAAATTTGAAAAGAAAATACACATATTTTAGGCACATAATTGTTTAATGTTTATAGTAGTTAAGACCTTTAGTTGTTATGGTAATGGTTTAGGCTTTGAGCGTGTAATAGCACTTCTGGTTCAAATTAATTACGATTCTGACGCCTTGGTTGAGTTTGCTTTGTTTGCCCGGCGAAGAACATATATGCATGCGTAAGCCTGGGAAGCCTACATACGTCAAAAATAAATAATGTGAGCTTTATAACAGCCTTTAAATCTGCAGCAAAAGTTTATATTTTGCTACTGATATAACTTATTTGCTAAAATATACAGTTAAAGGTTTATGTACTTTTTACTGCTCAACAGTGATTAAGGGAAGAGGTTGTTTCTTTTAAACGTACTCTATGTTTTCAAAATTATAATTGTAAAGAAATTTATAATGGTATTTAAAATATATAAAAACATAATTTTTATATTATAATGTTTATATGGTGCAGTTTATCACATTATAGCAGGCTCCGGTAATAGCACGTAATTAAATTAATTTCTTAAGACAATTTTCGCAAGTTCATAGGCTAGTGGAGCGTAGCCCGGAGGGATTTTAGAAGAATGTATAGGTTTTACAGATGACTATAAACACATTTACCATCTGCCCACGAAGCCAAGTCTATAATTATAATGATTTTAAGAAAGTTTTCAAGTTCAGTGTCAGCTCGGAGGGATTTTCGAAATGTTAACTATATACCTAAAAATATCCCTGTAAAAGTCCTGTATAAACGGTTTAGTAGTTTTTTACGTGATTAGGTAACACACTCAAACATACATACAAATAGAAATGATTAGATTTGTATACAATAGTGTAGATACATTCCCTAATTTTGATTATTGTTTGTGTGAAATATATATTTATTATGCGGTTAAATATATTTAGTATTATAATTGAATAAGATTCCACCATACTAGGTAATGTTTAAAAGAAACTGTTAATTAACATTTATAATTAAAATTAAATTAACTGCAAAAACACAAAATTACTTTATATAAATTAGTATCAAATTAAATCAAAATAAAACTGCAATACATTACGACGTTCATTTCAAATCCTTGTACTATATCCTGAAAACGTCTTAGTAGTTATATTTCGAGTCTCTCAAGAACTTACCCGCCTTTTTTTGACACAAGTTATATAAAACTTTTCCAATTGTCAGATTTAGATTAAGGACTGCTCCAGGCATTAAGTTTCTGCAATAATTGGTTGGAAAATATTGTTAGAGCCTAAATGATTTATTGGGACAATAGGCCAGGATTTTTAAAATGGTTTTAATGCTGATTTTTGAGAAATTATACGTGTTTTTCTTAAACTACACTATCGAAAACCTTCGATTTTTCTTAATTGCAAATTTTTTGGCCAGAGACAATGTATCTCCCTATACCTCTCAACTCTCTATGGTGGAAAGGGAACAGGAATATTGATATATAACAAACAAGTCCTTATACTGTTACACTATACAATATACCTGTAATAAGTTTTGCTTAAATAAAACAAAATTTTAATAGTTTACATGTACGATTAAATGAAAGCGTATACTTTTTGGTTATTACCAAACCAAATCAAATAATCCAAACAAATAGAAATTTACACGTGAGGTCAAATAGTGGCATGTTTATACCGTTATATTTACATTAATACTTATAATTACTAATTATTTGCTAACTGGTTGGAGTTTTATTGACAAATCTTAATTACAATTCCATATATTCTGTATTAGTTTATGCGATTTCTCTATAAGTAAATGTTCAAAGTAATTCCTTTAAATAACTTCCTTGGATTTTTCGTTATTTCTATATACTACTGTTTTACAAGTCTAAGCCGAAAAATTAAACTATTTTGCAGTGATAGCTTGCTTTAAAAATTATAATTATGATATGGTTATCTGAATAATGTTATACTTATATCTAAGAACATTGTCGTTAGTAGAGCTTCTTATTTCGTATAAGGAGACAAAGTTATTTGTAAGAGTCTTAATAAACCTTTAGTGTTCAAGGGTGCAATATTCTAAATGCAATATTCATGTAAAAATGTGATTGTCCTATTTGTTCCTCTGAAATGCTTCCCATATCTTATGAAATGCTTGGTGTGAGTGACGTTTTCGCCGTACAAAAATAGCTTTGATTGAAAAAAATCATCCACTTAAACTAAAATTCCATTCCAAAGAGATAAATAAGTTTAAAGTTTTCTCAGGAAAATAAATAATGGGAATTACATTACAGGATATTAAGTCGATTACTTAAGTCTGGGTAACCCTACGGTCCAGAATCGGCATATCACTGCCAGCAAATATTGATATGTTGGGGTGCAAGGGTATATCGATTAATGTACTGCAGAGGATGACGGTTGGAGTTGGTGGGGCTCCTTAAGTATTAAAGCCAGTTGCTAGCCTAGACATAAGGACATGCTACCCCTACCCACTTTGGGCCCCCCCTTCCTCCAAGAGTGCACGCGTTCTTTTGTTCTACTTTAATATTATCAAGTTTTACAGAATCTTCAATCCCACGTAAATTTAACATCCACGTCCATCTTCGTTACAAAGCATTACAAAATTATATGTTATCCCACCTTTCTATATATAGCTACTTACTGACATGTCGTCTTCCTGACCTCCCATATTGATGAACTAACAATGAGAGTAGATTGGTTGGATGCCAAAGGGGGCAAGAAATTTACCAGAAGATTCTGAATGATAGTGAAAAAGTAAGCTAACTGAGAATTATTCAAATAGTGCTGGTCACGCCCCAAGCCGGAAAGTGAAATGTAATTCGGGAGTAACACTTAACAAGCTTATATATTATAATACATTATGATTGAAATTATGTAAGCCATATCTTGTCGTAATTAGTTAACGATTTACGATATTTTATTGACAATTAAGTATTATATTGTAAATTCAATTCGTTCTTCTGAAAATAAAATTTATCACCTTGGAGTTTAATACATACGCGTTAATATACTCATCAATCATTAATACTATATTTGATATAATTCAGCTAGTTCATTGTATTTTTTGCTAAATAGTTAATACAAGGCGTCGCTTCTTTAATTTAACATAAACTACAAACCAAAATAAATACTTAAATCAACATTAATACTTCAAATAATTAGTCACGTTGTCTGGTGTCAATATTATGATAAGATTCTTGAGATTCATGTTAGTGTTAATTCAGTACCGAAAACATTAAACAAATTCCGAATATCTAATATTCATTACATTCTACACTTTTCTTTTTATTATTCTTTTTTCTAAACGATAGCTATAGGTTTGTAATCTAAATGAAAATTTAAACCATTAAATACAGAATAATGTTATATATAATTCAATTGCTTGTTGTAACGATCCCAAACAATAGTTCCATTAAATCTTATTATATTACTCTGGAAATTGCATTTTAGTTCCGAAATTAATTAAATAACGTATTTTAACTCATAGATGTCTTTCATTTTACTTACCAGGTTTTCATGAGTTTGAAGAGTACCTCTTGTTGTTATATGGCAAATTGCTCAATTTAGGCCTAAACTTTATTCTATTATTTTAAAAATTTAATAATTTATCTTAAATTACTTCCAAGCAACTTTTCAACAGATTTCGCCACTTATGAGGTAGATAGTATCTTTAAAATACGGTTTTCAATTATGAAACAACCTAAATTTTAAGTGTATTCTCTAACATCCGCTCTTATTCCTGAGATGGGTCTATGAGAAGCTGGACTGTTGTATTTGAGCAAGGAGCTGGAGAGTAGCCAAATGCCTACCATTTCTTGGAGTTCAGCATTCCATTTTATAGAATAAATACTGAAAATAACAAGCAAATTGTCAATACAGAGCAAAAATAGTCTTCAAAACATTGCATTGTCCAAACTATGCATCAATTGTCTTATTCTATGAAGACAAGTGACAGACAGTTCCATTGTAAAAATAATGATAGAGTGTTTAAATATATTTATTAGCAATAAAGATTTCTTACTTTGAAATCATTCTTACTTTTGTTCTATTTCCTGAAAATTAGTTAAAATGTTATATAGGGTTTGCGGTTATGTCTGTAGTCTGTATAAAAATTCAAACTGTATGCATTAAGCTTTTTTTGGCATCTCATCTAATATAAATGTCAATGAAATACAGACATTCTTAGGTACAAACAATGCATGTGTTATAATCTGTAGTTTTTAATATACCTTAACTTTATTTAGAATATAATTAAAATTTTTATACATTTAAAAAAAATCACATGGTTTATGAAATTGTAAGTTGCAATTATTTAGTTTCTAAAATATGCATTATTGATTATTTATAAATTACAGATGTGTTATAAACCACAAAAATATAATAATTGTTACATTGAATAGAGTAATATATGTTATTATAAGATTATACTGTGTTGTAATTGAAGGATTGTATTTATACATTTCATGCATTCATTTTATAATTGTTAACTAAACTGTGAAGGAAAAATCAAGTAATATTGAAAACATAAATATGCTTACGGGAAACCAACTGTAAGAAATAAATAATTTTACAATCGTATCAAACTGCCAGCGCCGTACTTTATGAAAATCCGATAATCCTATCAGACAGCCAGTTTAGGTATGCGAAATGCGTCCGTGTTCACTGAAGGGAAGAGAGCACAAATTGGAAAATGTCGTGGATAGACTTGAAAATGAGACTGTGGACGATGTCAAAACCCGGCATGGAATGATTATTGTTGATCGTCGTATGTTGTTATGGCCGAAGCGTTCGTCTTCTGAAAGTAGTTAGTAATAGATGCGTAGTATACCTACACTGATGTTACTATGAGTGAGAGGTAACGCAACGTATATACTGATCTATGCTACGTAACAAATGATGAGGTGATTGTTTTCATTAAAATACACCAATACAAAACAATTATATGGATAAGGTAAACTAAATAATCCAATTGGGTATTTATACTGTATATAATATATTTTTTTTAATTAAGCCTTGATCTCTGTCAATATTAATCGTTTTACCATAGAACTCCATTTGTTTTCAATGTCCATTCAGATTTTATGTGACAACATTTTTACTGATTGTTGATGTTAATCGACCTTTTATTAAAATCAATATACCGAAAACAGCCGCAAAAATAATTTTTTAATGAGAATGTACCTTTTAGTTCGTACATGGACAAGAAGATTTATGAAAATATGTAATGAAATGTGTATTATTGGTTAGGAGGCGAAATCTGATTTAATCAATTTATATGTTTGTTAGTAAACAGTAAGAAACCCAAATCTCTATAGCTAAGATTATTACAGTAAAATCAGTTCAATCAAGAATTTCTGCCTTCATATTCCCAGTTTACAGTCTCCACAAAATTTTTTATTTTATGTAAATCGACTTGTGATTTTAAAGTTTATAAATTTTCTACCATGATATTTAAAAATATTAAGCAACATTAGAATTTTAAGTTAAATGTACATGTGTTTCATGTTACTTATCCTGTTTTGAAACGTAAAATATGATCTGATATTTCTTCTGGTTAATAAATTCTTAAAACTGAGCAAGGTACAGAATAAACTTCACAGGAATCAGGCAATTTGGTGGTAAAGGTGGTGAAAAAATCGTTTCTGATAACGTTGTTACCCCTTGTGATGGATTATGAAAGAACAAAACTCCTCCAAACAAGGTTTTAACTTATTTGTTTTTGTCTGAAATTCAGAGCCCCACATTTCTCACAACTTATCCGCGAAGTTGGTGAAGCTTGACGTCATTATTCAACTCTTGGAAGATTTTATCTTAAGAAAATGTTAGACTTATTTATAATTCTTGTTATACTGTAAACAACTGCATTACATTTAATAACAGTTGGTGTGTTTTAACATTAAACATACATTATAATGATATTATTTATTTCAAACTCCTCTAGTTTTCACTGAAATCATTCTAAAATACTACCAAAAATGTTTTTATAAGTTCTTTATTTGTTTTACATAGATTACGTTACAACATTTACTTTTCAAGTTAACGAATTATATATATTATTTATATTTGTTGTATTAATATCTAGAAACGTATCTACTTTGAAGTTTGAAGTTGATTTAACGATTAAGATTTAGTTAAAGTTTTGGGAAAAAACGCTCAATTTATACAGATATTATATTTATAGAAAATTGTGTTTATTAGTAATGAGATTACCGATAGGAGGTACGAAAATTATTGAAATATACGTAAAATTTAGAGCAAATAGTATATGCGATAACCCAAAATATTTTATTTTTATTAAAATAATAGTTCTAAATACTTTAGGCTACTTATTTAGATTAAGTAAATCTTATCTCAATAAGAAGTAATTGTAAAAAGAATATTTTTCATGTAGTAAAAGAGTTGTACTCTTTAAAAATGTACCATGACAAGTTTACTGTTAAAACATAAAACTCTGTAGGCTGACAGAACTGACGTATGCAAGAAGTTTGTTTATGTCAGTTGAAACAGCTGATATAAATGTAACATGCTTCTGTGACGGTAAGCCGCCATTTTGTTACCCACAATCCTCGTGAATAGAGCTTACTGTCTGGAATAAAATAGTATTCCGGTAATATTGTAGGGCGTATTTTAAAAATGAAACAGTTTATTGTATGCGTTTGTCAAATGAAACTTTATGCGGTTTATACACAGATACATAGTTTTGTATTCCACACTATATAATATATATTGTTAATTTTGTAGATTGTAGGTATCAAACTACCGTTTTATTTTCAAAAATACACTCAGTAATAGTTAGACATCTTCTGTAACATATTAATTTATTTTCTCTTCCATTTATTTTATATCTTAATTAAAATAATTTAAAAGTTTCATAAATTTGCCTATTTCGATAGATAACTGTATGTTACCATCAAGTAAACATTTAATATGATGGAATCTTATGATAACATACGCTTTTCATTACCTAAACGACGCAGTAAGGTATATTTGGTTAGTGCTGAGGTGCAGACTCGAGTTGACCTTACCGACATAATGACGTGTACTGAAGCCTCTGTTTGCTGTAAGCCAATATTTGCCAAGGAAACACATCCTTGTATGAGAGCCACGGCTGCCGAATTTTGTTAAATCTTAATTTTTCTTTTCAACAACACAAAGTAACACTAGAAAAGGTAATATTCTTGTCCTTTAGTGACCAAGTCTGTATAGATTAGAGAACGTATTTTTGAAAGCATTGATGGACTAGAATTGAAGAGTTTTTTGATTAAAAACAATTATGAAAATGTGCAATATTACATGAAAGGGTGTAGGAGGAATATCCAGAAAGTAAGTGTGCTGATGGTTTTTAGGTTACAAACATTTTATTTTAACAAAAGTTTACTTAGGTGCATTTTCACATATGTAAGTTATTTTTATCACGTACGGTGAACCTAGTTATTAATTATATTATCCCTTCCTGGGAATCGAATCCTCCACACTGTTAACCAAATGGAACAAGGTAGGCTCCCAATATCTGTCTCACCGAAAAGCATTTTATGAAGAATAAGAATCAGATTGAACTCTTTTCAGATATTTCAGTCCTAAAACCAGGGTCATAAGTTGAAACGAAGAGAGACTGCTAGGCTGAAAGGATTTCGCTTAAGCATAGTCAGGGTTTCCTCGCTTTGCTAACTCTCCAGGCTTAGGGCACATATTAGATGTTTAAAGAGTTATAACTTGCCCACCGCAATAATTTTAAGAAGACTTCATTATCCCCAGATGACTTTTAGGGACTAAATGTATCTATAGCCTATTTAACCTTCGATAGTGGAACTATATGTCTGGCTTCCTTCCAACCTTCGCACCTGCTCTTGGCCAAGAGCTAATTATGCTAAAGCTGGTGACCCCAAAATTGGTTTCCACTATGGAAAATTGACTGAAGTTTCTCCTCATGAAAAGGTCGAGGAGTTTCCCTTGCTGAGTTTGAGGTTTCTTTAGGGCCTCACAGGAATTTTTAGTTATGAGACCATCAGCTGGTATTACCTAGCTGTTTCTCTGGTACCTATCAAACTGCGAACGAAGGCTTTCCAGGAATTACGTGTGACTTCGTTATACTTGGTGAGGGAAGCATGATAAGCTTCCCACGCAACTAATTTACCCACCTATTAAAAAGCGACCTACAGAGCTAAACACATATACATAAAAAATAAAGTAATAATCTTTGTTATAACGACGCTTAATGCTAAGTCAACCATCTCTACTCTAAGCCTCTAATACCTCCTATATTTTACTTTTTTCACTTGTATTATTGTTTTATAAATCACTGACATAAGTATAATCCAACCCGGCATCTGCGGTAGACAGAGTCAACCCAATCTGTTCAGGCGGTAATACTTACAGCCTTTCTGAGTTTCAGACCGTCCGTCAAATTTGGAGTTGCTCTGTATTTAACGATTCCATTAAGTACTAATAAATAGAAATTCTGTATCGTGACCGGTAAGAATCCATATACAGTTCACTTTCAAATCCACTCCAAACGACACTAGTCTTTACCACCGAGAGTAATAGTCTCCATAAGCATTACAAGTAGTCAATCACTAAATATGGGATGGTAAAAATCAGAAATGGGACTTCTGAGTATCTTGAAATAGTGTATCGGCACATCCTTTAGTAACCGCAGCTATCAATGAACTAAAGCATAGACATAATGATTAATTACTCCAAAAGCTTCTTTACATTACTTTATTAGGGACAATAATGTAATAAATAAGAGTAGTAAGAAAATAGTGTATATATTTATGCTGTGTTGGGATTTACAAAAATAATATAAATTAATATTTCCAACAATTTTCTTTGGCAATTGCTAACATTTTCTTCACCGAGATAGCTTCAATTCTTCAATTCTTCTGGAAAAAGGACTCATCTTCTCCTTAGATAAGTGTGGATGACACAACTGGAAGGTACATTGCTCTTTTTAATTTGACAGTCCGGGATTTGGATCAAATTATTCCAGTTCTCCATATTACCAAGTGGACGCTCTGGCGGTCCTAAATTTGTCTGGAGAGTTCATTTTTACTTGCAGTTAGAGAATATCATCATAAGAAACCAAAGAACAAACACGATGGTTTTTTTTTTCAACTTTTAAAAATTCTCATTATATGGCTATCAACTATATCCCTACAATGGCTTAGCCAAATATATGACAATTGATCTCTTTTATTATTCTTTCTGTCTTTCACCAAAAATCATACGATTGGCCAGAGATCTCTCACCTTCCACTTCTATCTTCACTCATAGATGCTTGTCATTTAATCTTGAAACACATACGAAAATTTTGACTCCACCATTACGTTAGCAATTAAAACCTCTGTCAAATGTATCACCAACGTAAAAAAAAATTAAGTCGACCCATTTCTAATCGCAGTTCCAAAAAGATAAAATAAAACACGAGTCTCTCCCGAATGTTACTCGTTTAATAAATGGGCCTTTTATTGGTTAGTAATATGACATTACCAGTACGGTCTTTAACAGTGTAACGACATATTCGTATTATCCTGCTTCCAGACGCTGTGCTAGGAGTCTATGTGCTATTACAATGCAAAGGTTAGCATTGTTTTAATAGGTCGATAGTGGGCACGCAAGAGACTCAAACTTTAACAATTAAATATGCCCAGCTCATCAAAATACTGTCAGGGATGATCCAGATCGAATAAAATATTTAAATAAAGAAGCTATAATACGTGTAAATGCTTAAACCGGATTCCAATTTCTTTAGACAACGCAACAGTGTTCAGGTGCAAACTAGAGGAACGAGACCTTGCGCGTAGCTTTAACGGACATCTATGGCAGGACAATCCTTGCAGGAACAGGTAAATCGGCTAGGAATATGTAAAGGTTCTCCTATTAAATCAACTCTGATACCTCTAGAAATTACAACAACAAGGAAGGATGTTCCTGTATCGTTTTACACTAACTAGTTTCTTTTTGTTATAGTTTGCCACCTTTTTAACCTGGTTAATGGTTACTATTACAATGTAATAGGTGTGTATACTATCGTAATTGTCTTTCAATATAGTATAAACATTAACAATAATGATAGTAATAAGGAAAGAAACCTATTTATTTATCACCTAAGTAAATTTCTTCCTAGCAATCTTTTCCTTCCATTACCTACGAGGAAAGTTAACTAAAAAATATGTGGATAGTATGTAAAAATAATATTTACATTGAAAGTATACTTCTAATAATATTGAGTAAATATTATAATATTACTTAAATGTATTCTTATGATACTTATAATGATAGAAAAACCAAAACCTATAAAAAATAATGATCAAAGCTATCTATCAATTCAGATAATTAGAAATATCAATCTAATGTTAGTTTGTACTGCATATCATGTGAGTAAATAATTTAAATCCATTGGGTTATTTTAACAAAATTATATTAACAATTATAATTTCTGGGACATATATTAATTAATGTTATGATAAAATGTATATAAATTTCAATATTTTGTTCACATTAAAGGTTAAAATAGCAGGAATGGCAGCGCTTGGTCGTATGTGATGACTGGGTTGCGTGGCTGTGTACATAATTTACATAACTTCCTGTAGCACACCTGTTGCCCCTCTTCAATGATGAATAAAGTTTCGTTACTCTGACTTTTCCGTCATCAAAAAACTACCATTTGTAATAGTCATTGATAAAACATAAATAGTCATCGATTTTAAAATGTTAGGCAACGGTATTCAATTTATATTTGTGTAATTTAAGTTTGTATTAATGTTCTTATACAAAATAGAAGTTCAACCATATCTATAAATGACGTACCACAGATTATTTATTTTATTAAAGTTTAGATAATTTAGGTTGAATTAATTTAAATAGCAATTCTTGTATGAATTCATTTGAAGGATATATAGAATTGATACACATGAGCCATTGTTGATAAAAAGTACTGAAAATACCCATTCTGATATGAAGGGGATGCAGAAACAAAAGTACGCAGTGCCGCGTCATGTCCGGCTGCCATTAACAAAATAAACGCCATCTGTGCAAGCACTTTGAGCCGTGACAATAGGGATTATATCTCGCCCCGGCTCTCGTGGATATCAAGTATTCACGTTGTTTGTAGAATAGCTTTTACTATAGAAATTGGTTTCTGATTCTGGCGCAAATCAATAAGGAAACATCACAACGTTGTATATTACTATATATACACAATATATTTAGTATAGTAATATACGTTTAGTATATGGTATATAAGAGAGGTGTCCTATAAAGGTAGTAGTGCAAGGCTGATCATATTCTCTAACGACATGTCGGTGGAATCCTCTCAAATATATGCATCAGTAAATATTTTTATCCTTGTATTACATTACAAGGACTTTTATTCTTCTGTTACCTATTAACTAATCATAATTAGTAAATTTTATTTTCTCTCCTTTATATAAAAAATAAATCCAACATGATTTCTGTATTGGGAAAATGGAAATCAACATATTTCTGACTCTTGATCTGCCTTAATGTTCCGAATATAAAGCTGCGGTGAAACGTACTTAAAAAATTATTATATTACATACAACATATTGTAATTTATTAATTACAAACAAAACTTATATAGCTTAATAAAGTATATAATCGCAATTGCAAATACATAGGTAGGTCAGATGTCATTCATAAGATTTACGTCTTAATAGGTTTATTAGCCATACGTTATAAAACCATACCATCTTTTTATTTTTATTTAGTTTGGAAACAAAATGTTAGGTCACGGATTATATGACCACCACTGATTAGAATAATGTGGATATGATTACACATGATATCTTGTGTAAAAATGTTTGTCTGTAATCGGTAATGTCTGTTTCCAAGAAACGGCCAGCAGTTTGTATCTTTAATTACTGGATGCATTACTGTAATTCCATTAATTACTAGTGCATTCTTTATACAAGGAAAACACCAGTCAATGTTGTTCATTACTGCCACTATAGAATCATTGCCTTCTCATATTGGTTAAAATTAATAATTATTCAAACCTTATTTTCTAATTTGCTATACTTAGTATATCAGTAAATATATTAAATTTACATTTTGATTTAGTTGAATTGTTCGCATTTTTACTGTTACATAAAAGTGAAACTAATTGTGTCTGTCTTTTATTTTTCAGTCATTAGTATTGTAAAAAAAGTTCTAATTTGTAACAGATTTTAGTTTTAAAAATTATAAAGTTTAATAGTGTTTCGAGAACCTATTCAATGAGTAACTTGTAATAATACTATTCTGAACAGAAAAGTTGTGTTTTTGCTATCACACATAATGGTATAAATGAATAATTATCAAATCAAAATAAATTCAAAGTTAAAAACTATTATATAATGATATGTAGTACCAAAGATTTTGAAGCAAAAAATCAAAACTAAACGCCTTTTTAAGAGCCTTTTTAAAAAACTAGATTATGGATGCGAACTGGCTTTTTGAGTGGATTACAAACAATTTCATGACTGATGATGGTCATTGTAATATATTTTAACATTCGGAACTCTATTCTATAAGGTTTTAAAAGCCTACATAGAGTACCGGCACTGTTATATTTAACAAAGTACCCTATTTTATAGAGTGATTGCTTTGGAAGTCCTCCTAAAAATGTGATCGTTTCTCCTCGTATTTTAGACTTGATAATAATAAAAATTATGGGTTTTAATAGTGGGTTAAAAAAAAACCAACTATACTCATTAATTCTGTTTTACTTACTTAACTAAATAAATATTTTCTTTTGATTCTATAATAACTTATTTCCAAAAAACCTTTTACCAAACATACATAAACGATTTCTCCAGCATGTCCCCAGATTGCTCAAAGCAACTAATTTTCAGTATATAACACGCTTTTCCTGTTTTGAGACATTTCTTCTAAGAAAAGTATAGGGAAGATTCGTAGTCATGAACAAAAAAATGTATTAACGCCTGTCTGGTGGAGATAAGAGCTGATAAGGCTGAGCTGTTTATCTTCTCGGAATATGGCTCTACTGTAAGACGCTGTTGATGCATTCTGTGCAGCTTAGTATATGTAACGTTATTCGTTTTATATGATCTTATATTTCATAATATAAAATAACACTTTTAGTTCTTATATTTGATTTATTTTTAAGCGGCATCTGGTTAACACTGTTATAATAATGGAAGCCATAACAGAAAGTGTCTATGTGCGGGGAAATATACAGACTACTTAATATTGTTTGTCAACCCATTCTACTGGTGGTATAAAGATTTTGTTTGTTGAGAGATTAATTCTAAAATAAAAATATTTATACGGCAACACGACAATTTATATATATACGTCTTATGTTAATTCAACTAAGAAGAAGGCAAATAGAAAAGCTTGACAAATAACAATAACAATTAAATATATAATTAAAACTTATGTACCCATCAACAGTAGCAAAAATTATAAGCATTCATAAATAAGAGTGTAATAATAATAGCATTAATAATAATGATAACTGGTAACAACAACGACATCATAAGTATAACAGCTGTTTGAACAGCAGACTGGCTTTGAAGGTATTGCATTCGATGAGACGTCCGGGCGTTCAGCTTCAATGCCCCTATCACTTTTTTTAAATGTTTTAAAGATTATATATGAAGAGAACGTTCTACATTTATCTACCTCGGGAAGGACAAATATTATACCACTGCTTCTTGAACAGCAGTTTTCTAGCAGAGTCCAAGTCTAGAGTCCATCTTCTTTCATTTAAGCATCAAAGGATGCTTGCTAATATAGCACGTGATACCACATTTTCGATATTAATTCCCAATCGCCATCCGATTGACAGATATTCTATGTCACGTGATCGTTCTTAAATCAGAATTCACTCCATAGTCATCCAATGTTCTAAACTGATATAAAATTAAAATAAGCTGATTATTTTTTCATCCTGATTTTGTTTTCTAAAAATCACTTACAGTATGTGATAATGTCTTTTTAATTTCATGTATATATATATAAATAATATTTGTGAACAGTATTATTAGTGGGAGTTTAGGGAATAACATAAGCCGTTCAAAATGAAATTAAGGATCGTATGAGTGTGATGGCGTCGGGTTCGTTTCAAATAATGTTTGTCTCAAAATGGCGCTAACAGAAAAAAGGCTTGTTATATTCAATGGGAAATTAGTAAATAGTACAATGATAAAATGAGGCAATTGTAGTAACCTATTTGTAAAATATTAGAATTAAATTTCATTAAATCGAATTTCTTCTACAACGTTTCAGGATAATTTAGATACACTAAAGAAGAGAAGTAGTTACATGAAACTAAACAGTTTTCCCTGTCAAATACACGAATTTCCACCAAGGCACGATACTTTTCTTGATAAAAAAACCTTTAGTGGAGAAAGAAAAAAATAAGTCCTTTCATAGTTCGCAAAACATCGTACTTCCTGTCAGCGACATAAACTTACTTTGATCACATAAAAATATTGCAACAATAAGTATTATCCAGTATAAGAATTATTAATTAACGAATAAAAGATTAATACGATTGATATTGTCTTAATGGTTCCATTTTTGGTGTTTAAATTATTTTCACGTTAAACTAATAATAATTCACGTTACTTATACCTAGTAAAAATCCATATGTAATTTTATACCAGCATTCTAATAGCATACAATATTAGCAATAAATATTATATAAGTATTTAACATATGCTGTATTATGCTGTTGCTGATTAAAACACGATCTGACGTACAATTTCTACCAACTTAAATATGGACGCCAGTGTTGGCAAACAGAGCGAGGGCAGCTTCGAAAGCTTGTTGATGCAAGCCTGACCTCAATATTGAGGTTTCATCGCTGTGTTTAATGTTACAACGATTTTATTTCCGTTTGAACTTTGATTGGTTTTAACAGGTCAAATTAATTAACTCTAATACACTTCGTTTATAATTCAATGGAATACTTCAGCATTAATTATTGTTAGGAACAGATTATTGGTTACACTTAGTTTTATAATTCCATATATATTTTGCTGTTTATGAATATTTAGGTATGCATTACAAATGTTTTAAATCTGTAATATCCACCATATACTGTAAAACTATTCTATTTTACATTACAGTGCTAGAAAAATACTTTCCTATTTGTACATGCTATTTATTTAACAGAACAAATACATACAATCACAACCATTTCTTTTAATGGAAATCTTAAAATATTATTAATCTTAATAAGCTAAGTAAAAATATTTGTTTAACATATTTTATAATACTGACGCATCTTAGTGTCTTATAGTTAGATTGCGAAAGGGTGATGATCTCAATACCAATAGTTATTTCAAAAATATCCATTCCTTTATATAGCTCTTAAAACTCTTTTTCGCTTAAAACTGGCATATTAGAATTTTACTGTTTTAAAATTGGGAAACAAAATTCACTCTGGATCTTTACCAGATTACAATTGGTTGAGTGATATCTTGTCAATATTGTTAGCAGTTCGGGATTAAAGAAAATTCTGCTTGCTGAGAATGATTAATACATTATCAGATGATGGTCGTTTAAATCCTTATCGTGCTATTTTCAACAATTTCTGCAAGGCTGTCTTCTGCAATGTTTCTAGACTTATTAACAGAAAGAAAGGAGTAATGACAAAAAAGAAAATCCCTTGCCTGAGTAATTCAATAACCATGCACCTATTTATTATCATGTAATTTATTTTATTGCCATTCTCCTACAATTACCCATAACAATGGGCTAAAATAGATTCCCTGCAACAAATGATTATTACTAAACGTGTAAATATGTTAAATCTAGTCTTTTATATTGGCAAATAATTTATATGAACAAGAACTTACCCTGTCTAATGCGATCTTGGATATAAAGAGGTTATATTGCAATATTGCAATGAACTGATTTCTGTAGTAATGTGGAGCAACGTTGTGCTGGAATATCATAATCTCTACGTCTACGAATCTTCCTAGTTCAGATATTCATCTTCAAAACTAACGTTACTTTAACAGTCATAGTAGAATTAGTTTTCCATCAAAACTATGACACGGAACAGATTTAGGTATTTAGTGCTTTGAAATATAAGCACTAATAACGATACCTTGCATAATCTAAATATGATTATTTCAAGGTCATTAGAACCATCGTAGTAAAACCTGGATCATAATTTCCACAGTCTTTTACAAACCTCGATTTTAAAAGTTCATAATTATCAGTAGATGTAGGGATATTTTTGGAATAATAACAATATGTTTGTTCATTTTTCTTTATATTAAAGAAATAATAATACATTACTTCTAAACAATGGACAAAGAAGGAGTTTAAAGCTATTATTTATTGAAGTAACGAAAATTATAAATGACAATCAAAATTTAAATTGACCCTAATCCACTATATGGACGGTGTATATTATCGACAGACATCCAGATTTATTAATACTTCCACTAGTTGAGGATTAGTTTCCCAGTTCTCAGATCACATTTATTCGGTTTTATGTCAGGTTTTCCTTCAACTTTAATCTGAGTTTACTCATAGGTAAATATGGTTTCCAGGAAAATAAAGTAATTATTTCTGTTGGTTAAATTACAATTATTCATATGTACAGTGCAAATATGAAAAGCTTTGTTACGTATCTTTACTAGGACTTAATTATAGAACTTTTAGAACATTATAGAAATATTATAGCAATAGACAGGTATTTGGTCTTATGTGGAAGAAGCGGCCTAATAAATCGATTTCTCCCCTGAAAACGTCGTCACGCTATATGCAATATTGTTATCATTTATATATATATATAAACATTGTTTGGCTTAAATACTAGTAAAATTGGGCAACATTCACTTTTACATTTTGTAGTTCGATATTTCAATTATTATGACGAATAATATGGCGTGTTTTTAATAATAACTATACTTATATATTTACAAAACATGCTAGCCGAAAATCCTGAGTAAAGATTCATTAGAGAGGTACTATATATATATATATATATATATATTTATATATTTACTATTTCACTTATTTAAATTAAAAACAAAGATAAAAAGTTTCTATATATTTCGTGGGATTTGATACATCTTCAGGAAGCATAATATAAATATCAAGAGAACAAGAAAGACAACAAATAGAAAAGAAATAACCAAAAATTTAAATACGCAACTAAAACATTAAAAAACTCAGGTGCTATATCATTAATGTATCATTAATGGCACAGATGGAAATTTGGAAAAGTTAATTTTATCTTAAATTTAAACCATATGGGTATTTTGATTTTAACAGTAACTGATGTGCTTGTTATTATATATATATATATATATATATATATATATTTCTTGTGTGCGTGTGTATGTTTACTGAACTCCGCCTAAACGGGTGGACCGATTTTAATGAAAACTTTTTGTGTGTCTTCAGTTGGATCCGAGAATGGTTTTAGATTCTTAATTCGGTCCAATTTTAATAGTTTATTTAATTATTTTTTTCATAATAAATTGTTGTTGATGGTGGAGTGTTTTGCATTGGATCCGCCAGACTGCGCCACGACACGTAATACAAAGTGAACTGTTACTTAACAACTGTGAATATTTTCAGCTGAAGTTTATCAAAGAGGCAGAAACATTTGTTCACATTTAAAATTTAGATAGTTCATATTTTAAATTTATAAAATGCTTGATCAGTAGTGTAATGCAGATTGCAAAGATGAAGTTTCACCAATTGTTCTACGTATACATTATAATATTACAACACAGCCATAATGTTTTTCTATTTTAATTCCAGGTTTTCCCGACAGTTTGTGCTGCTATCAAATTTGTGCGTTGTTTTGTAACATTCTGTAATTATTGTGTGAGTGCTAATTGTTATAATACATTAATAGAGATTGAAGATGTTTGAAGTGCATAAAAAAACTATAGTTATTTATTAAAGTTATTGAACTCATTTTGCAAATTTATTGTTTTGAAGTGAGTATATTGGTCGCATAACTTTCTATGTGTGAATAACTATTGTTAACATTTTAGATAATCAAGTTTTAAAACTAATGGATTTAAAATAATTTGTTGTAATTTACATTTTTAATCAGCAGTCAAAATTGGTCAGATAAGTTCAAATTAAGTAGCATACAAATCACATGTGTGAATAACCATTGTTAATAGTGTAGGAATTGGTTTTAAAATTAATTCTGTCGGCCAGTTCTGATACTATACTGTAATTTTAAATAACTATAATGAAATTCGGTAGTTTAGATAGGCTAATCAGGAATATCAATAGAGGTTATCTAGATATAAAATTGGCAGTTTTAGTAAAATACACTTTTAACTGAAAATTCGTAAATATTAAGTGTGCAGCGATTGATCAGTTAATTTTTTGTTTATAAATAAATTGTTTTTTATCTTGGTATGTTTTAAATTGGATCCAGCAGAATGTGCTACGATCGCAGTTTCAAATGTTTTTTCTATTTGAATTCCAGGTTTTTTCCCGACAGTTTGTTCTGCTATCAAATTTGTGTGTTGTTTTGTATCATTGTGTAATTATTGTGTGAGTGCTAATTGTTAATATTAAATTAATAGAGAATCACATGTGTCAATAACTATTGTTAATAATGTAGGAATTGGTTTTAAATTAAATTCTGTTGGCCAGTTCTGATACTATACTGTAATTTAAAATAACTATAATGAAATTCAGTACAGTAGTTTAGATAGGCTAATCAGAAATATCAATAATTCGATTGTGATGGTGGCCACTTATTGTACTTCAGACCTATAGGGAATACTTATTTAGTATATTAGATAAATTAAATTCTGTTGGCCAGTTTTCGATACTATACTGTAATTTTAAAAAACTATAATGTAATTCAGTAGTTTAGATAGACTAATCAGAAATATCAATAAGTTGATTGTGATGGTGGCCGCTTATTATACTTCAGCCTTTAAATAACTATAATCTAATTCGGATCGTCATTTTAGTAGTTTAGATAGGCTATTCAGATATATCAATAATTTGATTGTGATTGTGGCCACTTATTGTACTTCAGACCTATAGGGAATACTTATTTAGTATATTAGATACCGTAGTCTACGTTGTTATACATTTTTAGAAGTTACTTAATTAAAATTACATATTCAATAAGTTACTCATATTCATTGTGTACTATTATACAGAGTTTTATTTTTACAGAAAAATGCCACATCTTCTTGGAAGAGGACGAATAGTTATTAAATCATGTGATTTATATGCTACTTAATTTGAACTTATGTGACCAAACTGTTAACAATAGTTATTCACACATAGAAACACAACCTTTTGATTTGTATGCTAATTAGGTTATGCGACCAATATACTCACTTCGTTCAATAAATTTTCAAAATTAGTTCAATAACTTCAATAAATAACTATAGTTTTTTATATACTTCAAACATCTTCAATCTATATTAATGTAATATTACAATTAGCACTCACACAATAATTACACGATGTTACAAAACAACACACATATTTGATAGCAGCACAAACTGTCAGGAAAACCTGGAATTAAAATAGAAAACATTTGAAACTGTGATCGTAGCGCATTCTGCTGGATACAATGTAAAACATTCCAAGATGCTCCACCCATTTAGGAGGAGTTCAGCTCCATACACACGCACACAAGAAATATAAATATAAAGATAATGAAATTCTGTAGTTTAGATAGGCTAATTAGAAATATCAATAATTTGATTGCGATGTTGGCCGCTTATTATAATTCAGCCTTTAAATAACTATAATCTAATTCAGTTCGCGTCATTTTAGTAGTTTAGATAGGCTATTCAGAAATATCTATAATTTGATTGTGATGGTAGCCACTTATTATACTTCAGCCCTATACGGAAAATCATCTAATTTGTGTATACTCCTGAAGGATTAACAAAAAATATTGTACATTCAATGGCATTACGATAAATTAAGTTGTACATTGAACAAATATACCTGTTATAAAATAGTTTGTTTCAACTTTTTTACCTTCAGATTAAGTAAGTTTTCATTTAAAACATTCTCTACATTTCACATCACTCATTTTATACTCACACACTATCGGTTGGTCGAAGTGTGATTAAATGTTCATGTGATGAAGTTAGATATTGTAATAACTTTTTAATAGACATTTTTATCAAAACAGCCCAGATTGTTACAGATTAATCAAAGTTTAAAATTTTCGAATTAAAGACGTGTGTACAGGACAACGTCTGTCGGGTCTGCTAGTATATATATATTATTAAAACAACAAACACAATGAATTATCTAAATTTTTCAAGTTGCCATGCAATATATATAAAAAAGTATATTCCAAAAAGTTTATCTATACGAGCCAAGAAGCTATGTAGCAATGATATAGACCTCTTAAATTACATTGAAAAATTAAGCAGCGCTTTTTAAACATTTTAATTACTCAGACAAAATTTAAAAAATCTAATTTAATAAACAAACTAAAACATCCATTATATATATAATGAAAATAGTTGGATTGATAAGGCTAATCTTAACTGCAGTATAAAGTTTAATTTAAACGCAAAAAATATTCTCTGCAGTATAGTGTATATTTTATCTTTTTCCAAGACCTATAACAAAATAAACAGAGAAATTTAGATATCTCAATTTTTACGGCAATATTTACAATTGCGGGTTCTCTAGTCACGAACAGTCACTAAACAAAGTCATAACTCTGAAATTCATAATTGTAAAAGAACACTATGGGATCTGAATTATCCATTACGTCCGTTGATAAAATAGTAATTGTAATGTCGATGGCCATATTGCGTGTTACTGGAGTTTTAAATAAGTTTATAGGCCCGTCAACAACGCAAGCACCTAGTTGTGGAGATCAGTAACTCATTTCGAAGTAAATATTTAAGTAAATTCATCTTGCACGTCCAATCGCTACACACACACACACACCCTCATAAAGGCGTGCGCGCACGAAACGCACACGCACACACACAGATCAAATTCCAAGCCTCCTTATATACAACATTGCCAAGATTTTCCAATAAGGCCTATGTGAAAATGTTAACTCTAAGTAAAATTGTATGGATTGACATTTACCATAATAGAACTCGCCGTTCCCTGTACATAAAGGAAACTTGATGAAACTGTATGCAGATCTTCTCGTTTTGGGGTTACCATGTTACCAGACACATAGACAGAAATAAAATATTTTCCAGCCCTGATCCTGCGTTTTTTTGTTGTTGTTAGTTCTTGCTTGATTCATGAAATAACTAATTGGTTACTGTAAATGTTCATCCATGTTTTCTCTGTATGTTGGTAATAGTTACTGAAGTGGTTAAAATGTTGACCATCTGATAAATATTGCGAATGAGTAAGAGGATACCCAGAACGTCCTTCTCTCTTCTAGCCTGTATATTGTTTCCTAGCTGTTTATCATTTTCTCAGGCTATAACAATTTTAGTAATCAACCCATACAACATCACTCATTTTTTTTCTAAGGTTCACTTTCGCTTTAAGAACGTTATTAAAAATACAAATACCTAATTGCACATTTTTACAATTTCCATTAAAGCAAAAACTTTCAGTATTCAGATATGCAGCCCCTCTGTTGTACGCTGAGAGTAGAAGGAGGGTGTTAATTACTGTGTGAAGCTTGTACCTTTCATAGCACATCTTACAAGTTAGTCATTTCAGAAAAGCCTTTGGTGGTGAATAGATTTTATTATCCGTATTCTCAATAAGAGGAGAAATTCCTACTTCAGTACATATACCTCGACACGGCAAACGTTAGTAATGAATGTGCATAACTTTCAATTCATAATATTCACCTAAATCACACACAGAATCATATATTTTAAGTTTTTAAACTCTAAATATAACATACTTTTAGGAAATTTCTTTTCACTTTGATCCATTTTTTGCTGTTTACGAGGTAATTATAAAACTGCATCCAATGCTATAGATACAGATTGCAAGATTTTGAAATTTAATTTCTATTTTTATACAATATATGTACAAGAACACAACATTTTCGCAGTTAAGTTTTAAGTTTCTAGATTTAAAGTACAGTTGAGGATCAATAAAAGCTTTAAAAATTCTTTCAAAATTTTAGACTCTCAAATAAAGGTAAATGCTATATAGTATTACAAAACAATTTTTATTAGTACTTGTCAAATTATAGATATTCTGTACAGAAACTGAATATTAATTAGTTAGATCATCTATAAGAAATAAATATAATATAAAATAACTCGTGAAAATAACGACATAAGTTTTATTTTTATTCGATAAAACAACTTATGCGAGAAGCGTTTCTGTTCAGTGAAAGGAGTAAAGCACAAATTGGAAAATTCCGTGAACCGAATTGAAAATGAAGCGTTAAACTGATGTCAAAACTCTTCTTAGAGAGATCACTTTTACATTCTGACTCACACCTACTCATAATACAAATACAACGTTTATTTTTGGTTGTTGTTTTTAATTCTACATAGAAAGGGTATTTTCATTCAAAATAATTGTTAAGTGAAAAGTGCAAAATAAGAACCAAATTTTGTTATCTAGTTTAAAAGTTAATACCAAAACACATACATCACTAAATTTATTTATTAAATCGTTATAAAAACTGTGAGTTATAGAAACAGAACTCTCCAGAAAATAATGGCTTGTTTCTTTCTACGAATTTGTTATTTCTTCATTCGTTAAATATAACTGAACAGTTTCATCTGTTATATTTCCAGCAGATATAACATGGACCTTTATAAATAGCGTTTCTTTCTTATCTTACACAATAAATCTAATTCATCTGAAATGTTACACTTCTTATATCTACAAAGCAGGACGGATCCTGTTATGATTTTCAGGAAGGTCACTTTGTATTTACTTTACTATTAATTTACTGTAACAGGAGATTTTGCATTTTAATACAACAAAAATAACATTTTTAGAAAGAAGTTTACTCATATATAACATTATGAAAGATTTATCGAACAAACAGACATACATATCGATGGAGTACACCTTCATTTTATGATCCCAAATTCAACAGAGCTCTTTCTGGGACTAAGAGAAACCTAAGTATTTTTTTTTTTCTTCTAGGACCTTTCTATCAATATTATCGCACAGACGGACGGGCAGACCGAGCGATATACGGATGGACTGCATTTTGGTTTTTTAACTAAAAAAAACAATAGGATTCTTACTAAGAGTCAAGTCTCGTGTTTCAAATTCAGAGAGAGGTAGGTGGATGGGCAGATAGACGGACGGACTGTCCTTTGATATTTTGAACATATAAAACCGATAAAAAAATTGTTCTTTTAAAATATATATATATATATTAATTATCCAATGCCTCAGAAAATGCAATAATTTTAAAAAACCTGTTAGTCAAAGGTTGTAGGAAAGCCGTTGTATTTCCAATACCATTAACGCTTGTGCGACAAGGTACATAAACTGCCAGGGTAAACTGGGACGCTGGCAATTTACATCTACACTAGCTGCATCCTTTTTTTTCTTTTTTTTTGTTTGTGTGCTATAAACCGTTTTCAACAAGTTATAACACTAACATAAACTCTAAACATTTATTTATCATGATACGAATTAAACAATTAAAATTTTTTAATAGTTTTTAGTAGCCTACCTTTTTAGGAGTAGCTGTTTTTATTTAGCCACTCAAATCGGTACTCCTGTCGTAGATTGAGATCAACACTGACAACTTTCTGATAAACGCAAAAATTCCATTTATCAAACTTTTAAGTTTTTGTAATCAAGTACCTGTCAAGAAATAAATTATAAGGACTATTTGAATTATATATTTGACATTCTAAGAGTAGGCCTATACAGGTTTTAAGATCACTGACATAGAATAATCTGGTATTTGTGGAAACGCCATTTTGTTGGCGAGAATCCTAAGAAATGTATTCGGCTTAGTGACTTCTGTAAATAATTCAAGAGGTGTGAAGCCAACGTTTGGCCAATAACCGCGTCACCGTGTCGATTATAGGGCACGTGCTCTTGCTGCGATAACTGCTGTTACGTTATAATAAATCTCCCTTTGTTTCTGGGATTTATCTTCTCTTTGAAAATTGTTCAATCAGCTTATTAATTTATTTACATTGATATTTAAATTTATAGATTTACTTTGTGGTTATCAATGCATAAATACTCTCCACAAAACATATAGTGAAGAAATCCTTATTTCATAGAAAAGTGTATAGGTGTTGAAAATCAAAAACACACTTTCGCAAAACGAACGGTTTTTAATGTGTTAGGTTCATTTTTAAGTAAATTAGAATGAAACTTACTGCTAAAAAACTATATGGCTTAGTAAGAATAAAAAATAATGATATCTATTAAACTGTATAAAACTTGTTTTAAATGGAAATAAATATTGAATACATTACTAAGGGTATTTTTGTTAGACAAAACTCCAGGTGAACATGAAAAAATTTCTATTGCCGTATGTTTTATGTACACTGTTTTATGTATGTTTTATGTCGTTGAGTTTATGTACGCGTTACCTCAAAACCAATACAAAATGCAATACATTAATTAACTTCTAATGTATATATATATATATATATATATATATATATATGTATATACATGCTCTTTTGGTACTGTTATGGTTCTACAATAAAGACACTGAGTATTATAAATATAAATGATTCAAGCTGGTTGTAAATGTTGTTTGCAGATCATATGAATGCTCGAATGTCAAGTGACATAATGTCTAATTTCCAATCTTTAATAGTAGGGAACAATTATTATTTATGTCAAATACTTTTTGAAACTGTACTTGTCATTTTATAATTTTTGAGCGTTCTATGTTTTGATACGATTTTTTCTAACGGATAAGGACTAATACTATCTAACAATTTTGGAAGTTGGATTGTTCTGTAATAAAATAACCTGTCATGAAAGGTGTCAATCGCTGATTCCAATTATCTATCCTACGGCATGCTCTTTTGATTACAGAAACTTCTGGGGATGGCGTGAAGCCACAAAAAATTGTTACAATAATATAAATGTATCTTTATTTTATAACATTAAATATCATTGTAATTGTTGTGTTTCTTAGGCACATAAAA